>NW_028290834.1:0-109744 GCF_964205215.1 Stylophora pistillata | reverse complement strand
GGCACCTCCTGCCAAATCACGGCAGCCGTAGTGGCACGCCTGCGAGTGAGAGGCAGTGCACTGTGAGGCACTTGTGCTAAAGAAGGCGGTGAGTCCTGTACTCACGCCTGCCACTTCCACGAAACGCATGACAACGCCACCAACATGAGATCCCAGGTGCACTAGACCCAGGGGAACCTCGCCAATAGAGGCGCAACTCCGGGAACTCACGGGCGACGGAGTGGCATGCGTGAGAGTGAGACGGTGTGCAAGAGGAAAGGGCGAGCCTTGTACTCACGCCTGCTACTTCCACGAAACACATCACCGCGCGGCCAAAACGGATTCCCGGGTGCACAAGATAGTCCCAGGGGAGTTGGGGAGTAGGCGCACACCTCCTGCCAAATCACGGCAGCCGTAGTGGCACGCCTGCGAGTGAGAGGCTGTGGACTTTGAGGCACATGTGCTAAAGCAGGCGGTGAGTCTTGTACTTACTCCTGCTATTTCCACCAAACACATCACAGCGCGGCCAAAATGGATTGTCGGGTGCACTAGATAGTCTAAGGGGAGTCGGGGAGTAGGCGCGCACCTCCTGCCAAATCACGGGCGCCAGTGTGGCACGCGTGCGAGTGAGAGGCTGTGCACTATGAAGCACATGTGCTAAAAAAGGCGGTGAGTCTTGTACTCACGCCCGCTACTTGCATGAAACAAATGACCACGAGGCCAAAATGGATTCCCGGGTGCAGTAGATAGACTCAGGGGAATTAGGGAGTAGGCGCGCTCCTCCTGCAAGTCACTGGCGTCGGCGTGACACGCCTGCGAGTGAGAGACTGTGCACTAAGAGGCACATGTGCTAAAGAAGGCGGTGAGCCTTGTATGACAACGCATGCCACTTCCACGAAACGCATGACAACGCGGACAAAACGGATTCCCGGGTGCAGTAGATAGTCCCAGGGGAGTTGGAGAGTAGTCGGGCACCTCCTGCCAAATCACGGCAGCCGTAGTGGCACGCCTGCGAGTGAGAGGCAGTGCACTGTGAGGCACTTGTGCTAAAGAAGGCGGTGAGTCCTGTACTCACGCCTGCCACTTCCACGAAACGCATGACAACGCCACCAACATGAGATCCCAGGTGCACTAGACCCAGGGGAACCTCGCCAATAGAGGCGCAACTCCGGGAACTCACGGGCGACGGAGTGATATGCGTGAGAGTGAGACGGTGTGCAAGAGGAAAGGGCGAGCCTTGTACTCACGCCTGCTACTTCCAGGAAACACATCACCGCGCGGCCAAAACGGATTCCCGGGTGCACAAGATAGTCCCAGGGGAGTTGGGGAGTAGGCGCGCACCTCCTGCCAAATCACGGCAGCCGTAGTGGCACGCCTGCGAGTGAGAGGCTGTGGACTTTGAGGCACATGTGCTAAAGCAGGCGGTGAGTCTTGTACTTACTCCTGCTACTTCCACCAAACACATCACAGCGCGGCCAAAATGGAGTGTCGGGTGCAGTAGATAGTCCCAGGGGAGTCGGGGAGTAGGCGCGCACCTCCTGCCAAATCACGGGCGCCGGTGTGGCACGCCTGCGAGTGAGAGGCTGTGCACTATGAGGCACATGTGCTAAAGAAGGCGGTGAGCCTTGTATGACAACGCATGCCACTTCCACGAAACGCATGACAACGCGGACAAAACGGATTCCCGGGTGCAGTAGATAGTCCCAGGGGAGTTGGAGAGTAGTCGGGCACCTCCTGCCAAATCACGGCAGCCGTAGTGGCACGCCTGCGAGTGAGAGGCAGTGCACTGTGAGGCACTTGTGCTAAAGAAGGCGGTGAGTCCTGTACTCACGCCTGCCACTTCCACGAAACGCATGACAACGCCACCAACATGAGATCCCAGGTGCACTAGACCCAGGGGAACCTCGCCAATAGAGGCGCAACTCCGGGAACTCACGGGCGACGGAGTGATATGCGTGAGAGTGAGACGGTGTGCAAGAGGAAAGGGCGAGCCTTGTACTCACGCCTGCTACTTCCAGGAAACACATCACCGCGCGGCCAAAACGGATTCCCGGGTGCACAAGATAGTCCCAGGGGAGTTGGGGAGTAGGCGCGCACCTCCTGCCAAATCACGGCAGCCGTAGTGGCACGCCTGCGAGTGAGAGGCTGTGGACTTTGAGGCACATGTGCTAAAGCAGGCGGTGAGTCTTGTACTTACTCCTGCTACTTCCACCAAACACATCACAGCGCGGCCAAAATGGAGTGTCGGGTGCAGTAGATAGTCCCAGGGGAGTCGGGGAGTAGGCGCGCACCTCCTGCCAAATCACGGGCGCCGGTGTGGCACGCCTGCGAGTGAGAGGCTGTGCACTATGAGGCACATGTGCTAAAGAAGGCGGTGAGCCTTGTATGACAACGCATGCCACTTCCACGAAACGCATGACAACGCGGACAAAACGGATTCCCGGGTGCAGTAGATAGTCCCAGGGGAGTTGGAGAGTAGTCGGGCACCTCCTGCCAAATCACGGCAGCCGTAGTGGCACGCCTGCGAGTGAGAGGCTGTGCACTGTGAGGCACTTGTGCTAAAGAAGGCGGTGAGTCCTGTACTCACGCCTGCCACTTCCACGAAACGCATGACAACGCCACCAACATGAGATCCCAGGTGCACTAGACCCAGGGGAACCTCGCCAATAGAGGCGCAACTCCGGGAACTCACGGGCGACGGAGTGGCATGCGTGAGAGTGAGACGGTGTGCAAGAGGAAAGGGCGAGCCTTGTACTCACGCCTGCTACTTCCACGAAACACATCACCGCGCGGCCAAAACGGATTCCCGGGTGCACAAGATAGTCCCAGGGGAGTTGGGGAGTAGGCGCACACCTCCTGCCAAATCACGGCAGCCGTAGTGGCACGCCTGCGAGTGAGAGGCTGTGGACTTTGAGGCACATGTGCTAAAGCAGGCGGTGAGTCTTGTACCTACTCCTGCTACTTCCACCAAACACATCACAGCGCGGCCAAAATGGATTGTCGGGTGCACTAGATAGTCTAAGAGGAGTCGGGGAGTAGGCGCGCACCTCCTACCAAATCACGGGCGCCAGTGTGGCACGCTTGCGAGTGAGAGGCTGTGCACTATGAAGCACATGTGCTAAAAAAGGCGGTGAGTCTTGTACTCACGCCCGCTACTTGCATGAAACAAATGACCACGCGGCCAAAATGGATTCCCGGGTGCAGTAGATAGTCTCAGGGGAATTGGGGAGTAGGCGCGCTCCTCCTGCAAGTCACTGGCGTCGGCGTGACACGCCTGCGAGTGAGAGACTGTGCACTAAGAGGCACATGTGCTAAAGAAGGCGGTGAGCCTTGTATGACAACGCATGCCACTTCCACGAAACGCATGACAACGCGGACAAAACGGATTCCCGGGTGCAGTAGATAGTCCCAGGGGAGTTGGAGAGTAGTCGGGCACCTCCTGCCAAATCACGGCAGCCGTAGTGGCACGCCTGCGAGTGAGAGGCAGTGCACTGTGAGGCACTTGTGCTAAAGAAGGCGGTGAGTCCTGTACTCACGCCTGCCACTTCCACGAAACGCATGACAACGCCACCAACATGAGATCCCAGGTGCACTAGACCCAGGGGAACCTCGCCAATAGAGGCGCAACTCCGGGAACTCACGGGCGACGGAGTGGCATGCGTGAGAGTGAGACGGTGTGCAAGAGGAAAGGGCGAGCCTTGTACTCACGCCTGCTACTTCCACGAAACACATCACCGCGCGGCCAAAACGGATTCCCGGGTGCACAAGATAGTCCCAGGGGAGTTGGGGAGTAGGCGCACACCTCCTGCCAAATCACGGCAGCCGTAGTGGCACGCCTGCGAGTGAGAGGCTGTGGACTTTGAGGCACATGTGCTAAAGCAGGCGGTGAGTCTTGTACCTACTCCTGCTACTTCCACCAAACACATCACAGCGCGGCCAAAATGGATTGTCGGGTGCACTAGATAGTCTAAGGGGAGTCGGGGAGTAGGCGCGCACCTCCTGCCAAATCACGGGCGCCAGTGTGGCACGCGTGCGAGTGAGAGGCTGTGCACTATGAAGCACATGTGCTAAAAAAGGCGGTGAGTCTTGTACTCACGCCCGCTACTTGCATGAAACAAATGACCACGAGGCCAAAATGGATTCCCGGGTGCAGTAGATAGACTCAGGGGAATTAGGGAGTAGGCGCGCTCCTCCTGCAAGTCACTGGCGTCGGCGTGACACGCCTGCGAGTGAGAGACTGTGCACTAAGAGGCACATGTGCTAAAGAAGGCGGTGAGCCTTGTATGACAACGCATGCCACTTCCACGAAACGCATGACAACGCGGACAAAACGGATTCCCGGGTGCAGTAGATAGTCCCAGGGGAGTTGGAGAGTAGTCGGGCACCTCCTGCCAAATCACGGCAGCCGTAGTGGCACGCCTGCGAGTGAGAGGCAGTGCACTGTGAGGCACTTGTGCTAAAGAAGGCGGTGAGTCCTGTACTCACGCCTGCCACTTCCACGAAACGCATGACAACGCCACCAACATGAGATCCCAGGTGCACTAGACCCAGGGGAACCTCGCCAATAGAGGCGCAACTCCGGGAACTCACGGGCGACGGAGTGATATGCGTGAGAGTGAGACGGTGTGCAAGAGGAAAGGGCGAGCCTTGTACTCACGCCTGCTACTTCCAGGAAACACATCACCGCGCGGCCAAAACGGATTCCCGGGTGCACAAGATAGTCCCAGGGGAGTTGGGGAGTAGGCGCGCACCTCCTGCCAAATCACGGCAGCCGTAGTGGCACGCCTGCGAGTGAGAGGCTGTGGACTTTGAGGCACATGTGCTAAAGCAGGCGGTGAGTCTTGTACTTACTCCTGCTACTTCCACCAAACACATCACAGCGCGGCCAAAATGGAGTGTCGGGTGCAGTAGATAGTCCCAGGGGAGTCGGGGAGTAGGCGCGCACCTCCTGCCAAATCACGGGCGCCGGTGTGGCACGCCTGCGAGTGAGAGGCTGTGCACTATGAGGCACATGTGCTAAAGAAGGCGGTGAGCCTTGTATGACAACGCATGCCACTTCCACGAAACGCATGACAACGCGGACAAAACGGATTCCCGGGTGCAGTAGATAGTCCCAGGGGAGTTGGAGAGTAGTCGGGCACCTCCTGCCAAATCACGGCAGCCGTAGTGGCACGCCTGCGAGTGAGAGGCAGTGCACTGTGAGGCACTTGTGCTAAAGAAGGCGGTGAGTCCTGTACTCACGCCTGCCACTTCCACGAAACGCATGACAACGCCACCAACATGAGATCCCAGGTGCACTAGACCCAGGGGAACCTCGCCAATAGAGGCGCAACTCCGGGAACTCACGGGCGACGGAGTGATATGCGTGAGAGTGAGACGGTGTGCAAGAGGAAAGGGCGAGCCTTGTACTCACGCCTGCTACTTCCAGGAAACACATCACCGCGCGGCCAAAACGGATTCCCGGGTGCACAAGATAGTCCCAGGGGAGTTGGGGAGTAGGCGCGCACCTCCTGCCAAATCACGGCAGCCGTAGTGGCACGCCTGCGAGTGAGAGGCTGTGGACTTTGAGGCACATGTGCTAAAGCAGGCGGTGAGTCTTGTACTTACTCCTGCTACTTCCACCAAACACATCACAGCGCGGCCAAAATGGAGTGTCGGGTGCAGTAGATAGTCCCAGGGGAGTCGGGGAGTAGGCGCGCACCTCCTGCCAAATCACGGGCGCCGGTGTGGCACGCCTGCGAGTGAGAGGCTGTGCACTATGAGGCACATGTGCTAAAGAAGGCGGTGAGCCTTGTATGACAACGCATGCCACTTCCACGAAACGCATGACAACGCGGACAAAACGGATTCCCGGGTGCAGTAGATAGTCCCAGGGGAGTTGGAGAGTAGTCGGGCACCTCCTGCCAAATCACGGCAGCCGTAGTGGCACGCCTGCGAGTGAGAGGCTGTGCACTGTGAGGCACTTGTGCTAAAGAAGGCGGTGAGTCCTGTACTCACGCCTGCCACTTCCACGAAACGCATGACAACGCCACCAACATGAGATCCCAGGTGCACTAGACCCAGGGGAACCTCGCCAATAGAGGCGCAACTCCGGGAACTCACGGGCGACGGAGTGGCATGCGTGAGAGTGAGACGGTGTGCAAGAGGAAAGGGCGAGCCTTGTACTCACGCCTGCTACTTCCACGAAACACATCACCGCGCGGCCAAAACGGATTCCCGGGTGCACAAGATAGTCCCAGGGGAGTTGGGGAGTAGGCGCACACCTCCTGCCAAATCACGGCAGCCGTAGTGGCACGCCTGCGAGTGAGAGGCTGTGGACTTTGAGGCACATGTGCTAAAGCAGGCGGTGAGTCTTGTACCTACTCCTGCTACTTCCACCAAACACATCACAGCGCGGCCAAAATGGATTGTCGGGTGCACTAGATAGTCTAAGAGGAGTCGGGGAGTAGGCGCGCACCTCCTACCAAATCACGGGCGCCAGTGTGGCACGCTTGCGAGTGAGAGGCTGTGCACTATGAAGCACATGTGCTAAAAAAGGCGGTGAGTCTTGTACTCACGCCCGCTACTTGCATGAAACAAATGACCACGCGGCCAAAATGGATTCCCGGGTGCAGTAGATAGTCTCAGGGGAATTGGGGAGTAGGCGCGCTCCTCCTGCAAGTCACTGGCGTCGGCGTGACACGCCTGCGAGTGAGAGACTGTGCACTAAGAGGCACATGTGCTAAAGAAGGCGGTGAGCCTTGTATGACAACGCATGCCACTTCCACGAAACGCATGACAACGCGGACAAAACGGATTCCCGGGTGCAGTAGATAGTCCCAGGGGAGTTGGAGAGTAGTCGGGCACCTCCTGCCAAATCACGGCAGCCGTAGTGGCACGCCTGCGAGTGAGAGGCAGTGCACTGTGAGGCACTTGTGCTAAAGAAGGCGGTGAGTCCTGTACTCACGCCTGCCACTTCCACGAAACGCATGACAACGCCACCAACATGAGATCCCAGGTGCACTAGACCCAGGGGAACCTCGCCAATAGAGGCGCAACTCCGGGAACTCACGGGCGACGGAGTGGCATGCGTGAGAGTGAGACGGTGTGCAAGAGGAAAGGGCGAGCCTTGTACTCACGCCTGCTACTTCCACGAAACACATCACCGCGCGGCCAAAACGGATTCCCGGGTGCACAAGATAGTCCCAGGGGAGTTGGGGAGTAGGCGCACACCTCCTGCCAAATCACGGCAGCCGTAGTGGCACGCCTGCGAGTGAGAGGCTGTGGACTTTGAGGCACATGTGCTAAAGCAGGCGGTGAGTCTTGTACTTACTCCTGCTACTTCCACCAAACACATCACAGCGCGGCCAAAATGGATTGTCGGGTGCACTAGATAGTCTAAGGGGAGTCGGGGAGTAGGCGCGCACCTCCTGCCAAATCACGGGCGCCAGTGTGGCACGCGTGCGAGTGAGAGGCTGTGCACTATGAAGCACATGTGCTAAAAAAGGCGGTGAGTCTTGTACTCACGCCCGCTACTTGCATGAAACAAATGACCACGAGGCCAAAATGGATTGCCGGGTGCAGTAGATAGACTCAGGGGAATTAGGGAGTAGGCGCGCTCCTCCTGCAAGTCACTGGCGTCGGCGTGACACGCCTGCGAGTGAGAGACTGTGCACTAAGAGGCACATGTGCTAAAGAAGGCGGTGAGCCTTGTATGACAACGCATGCCACTTCCACGAAACGCATGACAACGCGGACAAAACGGATTCCCGGGTGCAGTAGATAGTCCCAGGGGAGTTGGAGAGTAGTCGGGCACCTCCTGCCAAATCACGGCAGCCGTAGTGGCACGCCTGCGAGTGAGAGGCAGTGCACTGTGAGGCACTTGTGCTAAAGAAGGCGGTGAGTCCTGTACTCACGCCTGCCACTTCCACGAAACGCATGACAACGCCACCAACATGAGATCCCAGGTGCACTAGACCCAGGGGAACCTCGCCAATAGAGGCGCAACTCCGGGAACTCACGGGCGACGGAGTGATATGCGTGAGAGTGAGACGGTGTGCAAGAGGAAAGGGCGAGCCTTGTACTCACGCCTGCTACTTCCAGGAAACACATCACCGCGCGGCCAAAACGGATTCCCGGGTGCACAAGATAGTCCCAGGGGAGTTGGGGAGTAGGCGCGCACCTCCTGCCAAATCACGGCAGCCGTAGTGGCACGCCTGCGAGTGAGAGGCTGTGGACTTTGAGGCACATGTGCTAAAGCAGGCGGTGAGTCTTGTACTTACTCCTGCTACTTCCACCAAACACATCACAGCGCGGCCAAAATGGAGTGTCGGGTGCAGTAGATAGTCCCAGGGGAGTCGGGGAGTAGGCGCGCACCTCCTGCCAAATCACGGGCGCCGGTGTGGCACGCCTGCGAGTGAGAGGCTGTGCACTATGAGGCACATGTGCTAAAGAAGGCGGTGAGCCTTGTATGACAACGCATGCCACTTCCACGAAACGCATGACAACGCGGACAAAACGGATTCCCGGGTGCAGTAGATAGTCCCAGGGGAGTTGGAGAGTAGTCGGGCACCTCCTGCCAAATCACGGCAGCCGTAGTGGCACGCCTGCGAGTGAGAGGCAGTGCACTGTGAGGCACTTGTGCTAAAGAAGGCGGTGAGTCCTGTACTCACGCCTGCCACTTCCACGAAACGCATGACAACGCCACCAACATGAGATCCCAGGTGCACTAGACCCAGGGGAACCTCGCCAATAGAGGCGCAACTCCGGGAACTCACGGGCGACGGAGTGATATGCGTGAGAGTGAGACGGTGTGCAAGAGGAAAGGGCGAGCCTTGTACTCACGCCTGCTACTTCCAGGAAACACATCACCGCGCGGCCAAAACGGATTCCCGGGTGCACAAGATAGTCCCAGGGGAGTTGGGGAGTAGGCGCGCACCTCCTGCCAAATCACGGCAGCCGTAGTGGCACGCCTGCGAGTGAGAGGCTGTGGACTTTGAGGCACATGTGCTAAAGCAGGCGGTGAGTCTTGTACTTACTCCTGCTACTTCCACCAAACACATCACAGCGCGGCCAAAATGGAGTGTCGGGTGCAGTAGATAGTCCCAGGGGAGTCGGGGAGTAGGCGCGCACCTCCTGCCAAATCACGGGCGCCGGTGTGGCACGCCTGCGAGTGAGAGGCTGTGCACTATGAGGCACATGTGCTAAAGAAGGCGGTGAGCCTTGTATGACAACGCATGCCACTTCCACGAAACGCATGACAACGCGGACAAAACGGATTCCCGGGTGCAGTAGATAGTCCCAGGGGAGTTGGAGAGTAGTCGGGCACCTCCTGCCAAATCACGGCAGCCGTAGTGGCACGCCTGCGAGTGAGAGGCTGTGCACTGTGAGGCACTTGTGCTAAAGAAGGCGGTGAGTCCTGTACTCACGCCTGCCACTTCCACGAAACGCATGACAACGCCACCAACATGAGATCCCAGGTGCACTAGACCCAGGGGAACCTCGCCAATAGAGGCGCAACTCCGGGAACTCACGGGCGACGGAGTGGCATGCGTGAGAGTGAGACGGTGTGCAAGAGGAAAGGGCGAGCCTTGTACTCACGCCTGCTACTTCCACGAAACACATCACCGCGCGGCCAAAACGGATTCCCGGGTGCACAAGATAGTCCCAGGGGAGTTGGGGAGTAGGCGCACACCTCCTGCCAAATCACGGCAGCCGTAGTGGCACGCCTGCGAGTGAGAGGCTGTGGACTTTGAGGCACATGTGCTAAAGCAGGCGGTGAGTCTTGTACCTACTCCTGCTACTTCCACCAAACACATCACAGCGCGGCCAAAATGGATTGTCGGGTGCACTAGATAGTCTAAGAGGAGTCGGGGAGTAGGCGCGCACCTCCTACCAAATCACGGGCGCCAGTGTGGCACGCTTGCGAGTGAGAGGCTGTGCACTATGAAGCACATGTGCTAAAAAAGGCGGTGAGTCTTGTACTCACGCCCGCTACTTGCATGAAACAAATGACCACGCGGCCAAAATGGATTCCCGGGTGCAGTAGATAGTCTCAGGGGAATTGGGGAGTAGGCGCGCTCCTCCTGCAAGTCACTGGCGTCGGCGTGACACGCCTGCGAGTGAGAGACTGTGCACTAAGAGGCACATGTGCTAAAGAAGGCGGTGAGCCTTGTATGACAACGCATGCCACTTCCACGAAACGCATGACAACGCGGACAAAACGGATTCCCGGGTGCAGTAGATAGTCCCAGGGGAGTTGGAGAGTAGTCGGGCACCTCCTGCCAAATCACGGCAGCCGTAGTGGCACGCCTGCGAGTGAGAGGCAGTGCACTGTGAGGCACTTGTGCTAAAGAAGGCGGTGAGTCCTGTACTCACGCCTGCCACTTCCACGAAACGCATGACAACGCCACCAACATGAGATCCCAGGTGCACTAGACCCAGGGGAACCTCGCCAATAGAGGCGCAACTCCGGGAACTCACGGGCGACGGAGTGGCATGCGTGAGAGTGAGACGGTGTGCAAGAGGAAAGGGCGAGCCTTGTACTCACGCCTGCTACTTCCACGAAACACATCACCGCGCGGCCAAAACGGATTCCCGGGTGCACAAGATAGTCCCAGGGGAGTTGGGGAGTAGGCGCACACCTCCTGCCAAATCACGGCAGCCGTAGTGGCACGCCTGCGAGTGAGAGGCTGTGGACTTTGAGGCACATGTGCTAAAGCAGGCGGTGAGTCTTGTACTTACTCCTGCTACTTCCACCAAACACATCACAGCGCGGCCAAAATGGATTGTCGGGTGCACTAGATAGTCTAAGGGGAGTCGGGGAGTAGGCGCGCACCTCCTGCCAAATCACGGGCGCCAGTGTGGCACGCGTGCGAGTGAGAGGCTGTGCACTATGAAGCACATGTGCTAAAAAAGGCGGTGAGTCTTGTACTCACGCCCGCTACTTGCATGAAACAAATGACCACGAGGCCAAAATGGATTCCCGGGTGCAGTAGATAGACTCAGGGGAATTAGGGAGTAGGCGCGCTCCTCCTGCAAGTCACTGGCGTCGGCGTGACACGCCTGCGAGTGAGAGACTGTGCACTTAGAGGCACATGTGCTAAAGAAGGCGGTGAGCCTTGTATGACAACGCATGCCACTTCCACGAAACGCATGACAACGCGGACAAAACGGATTCCCGGGTGCAGTAGATAGTCCCAGGGGAATTGGAGAGTAGTCGGGCACCTCCTGCAAAATCACGGCAGCCGTAGTGGCACGCCTGCGAGTGAGAGGCAGTGCACTGTGAGGCACTTGTGCTAAAGAAGGCGGTGAGTCCTGTACTCACGCCTGCCACTTCCACGAAACGCATGACAACGCCACCAACATGAGATCCCAGGTGCACTAGACCCAGGGGAACCTCGCCAATAGAGGCGCAACTCCGGGAACTCACGGGCGACGGAGTGATATGCGTGAGAGTGAGACGGTGTGCAAGAGGAAAGGGCGAGCCTTGTACTCACGCCTGCTACTTCCAGGAAACACATCACCGCGCGGCCAAAACGGATTCCCGGGTGCACAAGATAGTCCCAGGGGAGTTGGGGAGTAGGCGCGCACCTCCTGCCAAATCACGGCAGCCGTAGTGGCACGCCTGCGAGTGAGAGGCTGTGGACTTTGAGGCACATGTGCTAAAGCAGGCGGTGAGTCTTGTACTTACTCCTGCTACTTCCACCAAACACATCACAGCGCGGCCAAAATGGAGTGTCGGGTGCAGTAGATAGTCCCAGGGGAGTCGGGGAGTAGGCGCGCACCTCCTGCCAAATCACGGGCGCCGGTGTGGCACGCCTGCGAGTGAGAGGCTGTGCACTATGAGGCACATGTGCTAAAGAAGGCGGTGAGCCTTGTATGACAACGCATGCCACTTCCACGAAACGCATGACAACGCGGACAAAACGGATTCCCGGGTGCAGTAGATAGTCCCAGGGGAGTTGGAGAGTAGTCGGGCACCTCCTGCCAAATCACGGCAGCCGTAGTGGCACGCCTGCGAGTGAGAGGCTGTGCACTGTGAGGCACTTGTGCTAAAGAAGGCGGTGAGTCCTGTACTCACGCCTGCCACTTCCACGAAACGCATGACAACGCCACCAACATGAGATCCCAGGTGCACTAGACCCAGGGGAACCTCGCCAATAGAGGCGCAACTCCGGGAACTCACGGGCGACGGAGTGGCATGCGTGAGAGTGAGACGGTGTGCAAGAGGAAAGGGCGAGCCTTGTACTCACGCCTGCTACTTCCACGAAACACATCACCGCGCGGCCAAAACGGATTCCCGGGTGCACAAGATAGTCCCAGGGGAGTTGGGGAGTAGGCGCACACCTCCTGCCAAATCACGGCAGCCGTAGTGGCACGCCTGCGAGTGAGAGGCTGTGGACTTTGAGGCACATGTGCTAAAGCAGGCGGTGAGTCTTGTACCTACTCCTGCTACTTCCACCAAACACATCACAGCGCGGCCAAAATGGATTGTCGGGTGCACTAGATAGTCTAAGAGGAGTCGGGGAGTAGGCGCGCACCTCCTACCAAATCACGGGCGCCAGTGTGGCACGCTTGCGAGTGAGAGGCTGTGCACTATGAAGCACATGTGCTAAAAAAGGCGGTGAGTCTTGTACTCACGCCCGCTACTTGCATGAAACAAATGACCACGCGGCCAAAATGGATTCCCGGGTGCAGTAGATAGTCTCAGGGGAATTGGGGAGTAGGCGCGCTCCTCCTGCAAGTCACTGGCGTCGGCGTGACACGCCTGCGAGTGAGAGACTGTGCACTAAGAGGCACATGTGCTAAAGAAGGCGGTGAGCCTTGTATGACAACGCATGCCACTTCCACGAAACGCATGACAACGCGGACAAAACGGATTCCCGGGTGCAGTAGATAGTCCCAGGGGAGTTGGAGAGTAGTCGGGCACCTCCTGCCAAATCACGGCAGCCGTAGTGGCACGCCTGCGAGTGAGAGGCAGTGCACTGTGAGGCACTTGTGCTAAAGAAGGCGGTGAGTCCTGTACTCACGCCTGCCACTTCCACGAAACGCATGACAACGCCACCAACATGAGATCCCAGGTGCACTAGACCCAGGGGAACCTCGCCAATAGAGGCGCAACTCCGGGAACTCACGGGCGACGGAGTGGCATGCGTGAGAGTGAGACGGTGTGCAAGAGGAAAGGGCGAGCCTTGTACTCACGCCTGCTACTTCCACGAAACACATCACCGCGCGGCCAAAACGGATTCCCGGGTGCACAAGATAGTCCCAGGGGAGTTGGGGAGTAGGCGCACACCTCCTGCCAAATCACGGCAGCCGTAGTGGCACGCCTGCGAGTGAGAGGCTGTGGACTTTGAGGCACATGTGCTAAAGCAGGCGGTGAGTCTTGTACTTACTCCTGCTACTTCCACCAAACACATCACAGCGCGGCCAAAATGGATTGTCGGGTGCACTAGATAGTCTAAGGGGAGTCGGGGAGTAGGCGCGCACCTCCTGCCAAATCACGGGCGCCAGTGTGGCACGCGTGCGAGTGAGAGGCTGTGCACTATGAAGCACATGTGCTAAAAAAGGCGGTGAGTCTTGTACTCACGCCCGCTACTTGCATGAAACAAATGACCACGAGGCCAAAATGGATTCCCGGGTGCAGTAGATAGACTCAGGGGAATTAGGGAGTAGGCGCGCTCCTCCTGCAAGTCACTGGCGTCGGCGTGACACGCCTGCGAGTGAGAGACTGTGCACTAAGAGGCACATGTGCTAAAGAAGGCGGTGAGCCTTGTATGACAACGCATGCCACTTCCACGAAACGCATGACAACGCGGACAAAACGGATTCCCGGGTGCAGTAGATAGTCCCAGGGGAGTTGGAGAGTAGTCGGGCACCTCCTGCCAAATCACGGCAGCCGTAGTGGCACGCCTGCGAGTGAGAGGCAGTGCACTGTGAGGCACTTGTGCTAAAGAAGGCGGTGAGTCCTGTACTCACGCCTGCCACTTCCACGAAACGCATGACAACGCCACCAACATGAGATCCCAGGTGCACTAGACCCAGGGGAACCTCGCCAATAGAGGCGCAACTCCGGGAACTCACGGGCGACGGAGTGATATGCGTGAGAGTGAGACGGTGTGCAAGAGGAAAGGGCGAGCCTTGTACTCACGCCTGCTACTTCCAGGAAACACATCACCGCGCGGCCAAAACGGATTCCCGGGTGCACAAGATAGTCCCAGGGGAGTTGGGGAGTAGGCGCGCACCTCCTGCCAAATCACGGCAGCCGTAGTGGCACGCCTGCGAGTGAGAGGCTGTGGACTTTGAGGCACATGTGCTAAAGCAGGCGGTGAGTCTTGTACTTACTCCTGCTACTTCCACCAAACACATCACAGCGCGGCCAAAATGGAGTGTCGGGTGCAGTAGATAGTCCCAGGGGAGTCGGGGAGTAGGCGCGCACCTCCTGCCAAATCACGGGCGCCGGTGTGGCACGCCTGCGAGTGAGAGGCTGTGCACTATGAGGCACATGTGTTAAAGAAGGCGGTGAGCCTTGTATGACAACGCATGCCACTTCCACGAAACGCATGACAACGCGGACAAAACGGATTCCCGGGTGCAGTAGATAGTCCCAGGGGAGTTGGAGAGTAGTCGGGCACCTCCTGCCAAATCACGGCAGCCGTAGTGGCACGCCTGCGAGTGAGAGGCAGTGCACTGTGAGGCACTTGTGCTAAAGAAGGCGGTGAGTCCTGTACTCACGCCTGCCACTTCCACGAAACGCATGACAACGCCACCAACATGAGATCCCAGGTGCACTAGACCCAGGGGAACCTCGCCAATAGAGGCGCAACTCCGGGAACTCACGGGCGACGGAGTGATATGCGTGAGAGTGAGACGGTGTGCAAGAGGAAAGGGCGAGCCTTGTACTCACGCCTGCTACTTCCAGGAAACACATCACCGCGCGGCCAAAACGGATTCCCGGGTGCACAAGATAGTCCCAGGGGAGTTGGGGAGTAGGCGCGCACCTCCTGCCAAATCACGGCAGCCGTAGTGGCACGCCTGCGAGTGAGAGGCTGTGGACTTTGAGGCACATGTGCTAAAGCAGGCGGTGAGTCTTGTACTTACTCCTGCTACTTCCACCAAACACATCACAGCGCGGCCAAAATGGAGTGTCGGGTGCAGTAGATAGTCCCAGGGGAGTCGGGGAGTAGGCGCGCACCTCCTGCCAAATCACGGGCGCCGGTGTGGCACGCCTGCGAGTGAGAGTCTGTGCACTATGAGGCACATGTGCTAAAGAAGGCGGTGAGCCTTGTATGACAACGCATGCCACTTCCACGAAACGCATGACAACGCGGACAAAACGGATTCCCGGGTGCAGTAGATAGTCCCAGGGGAGTTGGAGAGTAGTCGGGCACCTCCTGCCAAATCACGGCAGCCGTAGTGGCACGCCTGCGAGTGAGAGGCTGTGCACTGTGAGGCACTTGTGCTAAAGAAGGCGGTGAGTCCTGTACTCACGCCTGCCACTTCCACGAAACGCATGACAACGCCACCAACATGAGATCCCAGGTGCACTAGACCCAGGGGAACCTCGCCAATAGAGGCGCAACTCCGGGAACTCACGGGCGACGGAGTGGCATGCGTGAGAGTGAGACGGTGTGCAAGAGGAAAGGGCGAGCCTTGTACTCACGCCTGCTACTTCCACGAAACACATCACCGCGCGGCCAAAACGGATTCCCGGGTGCACAAGATAGTCCCAGGGGAGTTGGGGAGTAGGCGCACACCTCCTGCCAAATCACGGCAGCCGTAGTGGCACGCCTGCGAGTGAGAGGCTGTGGACTTTGAGGCACATGTGCTAAAGCAGGCGGTGAGTCTTGTACCTACTCCTGCTACTTCCACCAAACACATCACAGCGCGGCCAAAATGGATTGTCGGGTGCACTAGATAGTCTAAGAGGAGTCGGGGAGTAGGCGCGCACCTCCTACCAAATCACGGGCGCCAGTGTGGCACGCTTGCGAGTGAGAGGCTGTGCACTATGAAGCACATGTGCTAAAAAAGGCGGTGAGTCTTGTACTCACGCCCGCTACTTGCATGAAACAAATGACCACGCGGCCAAAATGGATTCCCGGGTGCAGTAGATAGTCTCAGGGGAATTGGGGAGTAGGCGCGCTCCTCCTGCAAGTCACTGGCGTCGGCGTGACACGCCTGCGAGTGAGAGACTGTGCACTAAGAGGCACATGTGCTAAAGAAGGCGGTGAGCCTTGTATGACAACGCATGCCACTTCCACGAAACGCATGACAACGCGGACAAAACGGATTCCCGGGTGCAGTAGATAGTCCCAGGGGAGTTGGAGAGTAGTCGGGCACCTCCTGCCAAATCACGGCAGCCGTAGTGGCACGCCTGCGAGTGAGAGGCAGTGCACTGTGAGGCACTTGTGCTAAAGAAGGCGGTGAGTCCTGTACTCACGCCTGCCACTTCCACGAAACGCATGACAACGCCACCAACATGAGATCCCAGGTGCACTAGACCCAGGGGAACCTCGCCAATAGAGGCGCAACTCCGGGAACTCACGGGCGACGGAGTGGCATGCGTGAGAGTGAGACGGTGTGCAAGAGGAAAGGGCGAGCCTTTTACTCACGCCTGCTACTTCCACGAAACACATCACCGCGCGGCCAAAACGGATTCCCGGGTGCACAAGATAGTCCCAGGGGAGTTGGGGAGTAGGCGCACACCTCCTGCCAAATCACGGCAGCCGTAGTGGCACGCCTGCGAGTGAGAGGCTGTGGACTTTGAGGCACATGTGCTAAAGCAGGCGGTGAGTCTTGTACTTACTCCTGCTACTTCCACCAAACACATCACAGCGCGGCCAAAATGGATTGTCGGGTGCACTAGATAGTCTAAGGGGAGTCGGGGAGTAGGCGCGCACCTCCTGCCAAATCACGGGCGCCAGTGTGGCACGCGTGCGAGTGAGAGGCTGTGCACTATGAAGCACATGTGCTAAAAAAGGCGGTGAGTCTTGTACTCACGCCCGCTACTTGCATGAAACAAATGACCACGAGGCCAAAATGGATTCCCGGGTGCAGTAGATAGACTCAGGGGAATTAGGGAGTAGGCGCGCTCCTCCTGCAAGTCACTGGCGTCGGCGTGACACGCCTGCGAGTGAGAGACTGTGCACTAAGAGGCACATGTGCTAAAGAAGGCGGTGAGCCTTGTATGACAACGCATGCCACTTCCACGAAACGCATGACAACGCGGACAAAACGGATTCCCGGGTGCAGTAGATAGTCCCAGGGGAGTTGGAGAGTAGTCGGGCACCTCCTGCCAAATCACGGCAGCCGTAGTGGCACGCCTGCGAGTGAGAGGCAGTGCACTGTGAGGCACTTGTGCTAAAGAAGGCGGTGAGTCCTGTACTCACGCCTGCCACTTCCACGAAACGCATGACAACGCCACCAACATGAGATCCCAGGTGCACTAGACCCAGGGGAACCTCGCCAATAGAGGCGCAACTCCGGGAACTCACGGGCGACGGAGTGATATGCGTGAGAGTGAGACGGTGTGCAAGAGGAAAGGGCGAGCCTTGTACTCACGCCTGCTACTTCCAGGAAACACATCACCGCGCGGCCAAAACGGATTCCCGGGTGCACAAGATAGTCCCAGGGGAGTTGGGGAGTAGGCGCGCACCTCCTGCCAAATCACGGCAGCCGTAGTGGCACGCCTGCGAGTGAGAGGCTGTGGACTTTGAGGCACATGTGCTAAAGCAGGCGGTGAGTCTTGTACTTACTCCTGCTACTTCCACCAAACACATCACAGCGCGGCCAAAATGGAGTGTCGGGTGCAGTAGATAGTCCCAGGGGAGTCGGGGAGTAGGCGCGCACCTCCTGCCAAATCACGGGCGCCGGTGTGGCACGCCTGCGAGTGAGAGGCTGTGCACTATGAGGCACATGTGCTAAAGAAGGCGGTGAGCCTTGTATGACAACGCATGCCACTTCCACGAAACGCATGACAACGCGGACAAAACGGATTCCCGGGTGCAGTAGATAGTCCCAGGGGAGTTGGAGAGTAGTCGGGCACCTCCTGCCAAATCACGGCAGCCGTAGTGGCACGCCTGCGAGTGAGAGGCAGTGCACTGTGAGGCACTTGTGCTAAAGAAGGCGGTGAGTCCTGTACTCACGCCTGCCACTTCCACGAAACGCATGACAACGCCACCAACATGAGATCCCAGGTGCACTAGACCCAGGGGAACCTCGCCAATAGAGGCGCAACTCCGGGAACTCACGGGCGACGGAGTGATATGCGTGAGAGTGAGACGGTGTGCAAGAGGAAAGGGCGAGCCTTGTACTCACGCCTGCTACTTCCAGGAAACACATCACCGCGCGGCCAAAACGGATTCCCGGGTGCACAAGATAGTCCCAGGGGAGTTGGGGAGTAGGCGCGCACCTCCTGCCAAATCACGGCAGCCGTAGTGGCACGCCTGCGAGTGAGAGGCTGTGGACTTTGAGGCACATGTGCTAAAGCAGGCGGTGAGTCTTGTACTTACTCCTGCTACTTCCACCAAACACATCACAGCGCGGCCAAAATGGAGTGTCGGGTGCAGTAGATAGTCCCAGGGGAGTCGGGGAGTAGGCGCGCACCTCCTGCCAAATCACGGGCGCCGGTGTGGCACGCCTGCGAGTGAGAGGCTGTGCACTATGAGGCACATGTGCTAAAGAAGGCGGTGAGCCTTGTATGACAACGCATGCCACTTCCACGAAACGCATGACAACGCGGACAAAACGGATTCCCGGGTGCAGTAGATAGTCCCAGGGGAGTTGGAGAGTAGTCGGGCACCTCCTGCCAAATCACGGCAGCCGTAGTGGCACGCCTGCGAGTGAGAGGCTGTGCACTGTGAGGCACTTGTGCTAAAGAAGGCGGTGAGTCCTGTACTCACGCCTGCCACTTCCACGAAACGCATGACAACGCCACCAACATGAGATCCCAGGTGCACTAGACCCAGGGGAACCTCGCCAATAGAGGCGCAACTCCGGGAACTCACGGGCGACGGAGTGGCATGCGTGAGAGTGAGACGGTGTGCAAGAGGAAAGGGCGAGCCTTGTACTCACGCCTGCTACTTCCACGAAACACATCACCGCGCGGCCAAAACGGATTCCCGGGTGCACAAGATAGTCCCAGGGGAGTTGGGGAGTAGGCGCACACCTCCTGCCAAATCACGGCAGCCGTAGTGGCACGCCTGCGAGTGAGAGGCTGTGGACTTTGAGGCACATGTGCTAAAGCAGGCGGTGAGTCTTGTACCTACTCCTGCTACTTCCACCAAACACATCACAGCGCGGCCAAAATGGATTGTCGGGTGCACTAGATAGTCTAAGAGGAGTCGGGGAGTAGGCGCGCACCTCCTACCAAATCACGGGCGCCAGTGTGGCACGCTTGCGAGTGAGAGGCTGTGCACTATGAAGCACATGTGCTAAAAAAGGCGGTGAGTCTTGTACTCACGCCCGCTACTTGCATGAAACAAATGACCACGCGGCCAAAATGGATTCCCGGGTGCAGTAGATAGTCTCAGGGGAATTGGGGAGTAGGCGCGCTCCTCCTGCAAGTCACTGGCGTCGGCGTGACACGCCTGCGAGTGAGAGACTGTGCACTAAGAGGCACATGTGCTAAAGAAGGCGGTGAGCCTTGTATGACAACGCATGCCACTTCCACGAAACGCATGACAACGCGGACAAAACGGATTCCCGGGTGCAGTAGATAGTCCCAGGGGAGTTGGAGAGTAGTCGGGCACCTCCTGCCAAATCACGGCAGCCGTAGTGGCACGCCTGCGAGTGAGAGGCAGTGCACTGTGAGGCACTTGTGCTAAAGAAGGCGGTGAGTCCTGTACTCACGCCTGCCACTTCCACGAAACGCATGACAACGCCACCAACATGAGATCCCAGGTGCACTAGACCCAGGGGAACCTCGCCAATAGAGGCGCAACTCCGGGAACTCACGGGCGACGGAGTGGCATGCGTGAGAGTGAGACGGTGTGCAAGAGGAAAGGGCGAGCCTTGTACTCACGCCTGCTACTTCCACGAAACACATCACCGCGCGGCCAAAACGGATTCCCGGGTGCACAAGATAGTCCCAGGGGAGTTGGGGAGTAGGCGCACACCTCCTGCCAAATCACGGCAGCCGTAGTGGCACGCCTGCGAGTGAGAGGCTGTGGACTTTGAGGCACATGTGCTAAAGCAGGCGGTGAGTCTTGTACTTACTCCTGCTACTTCCACCAAACACATCACAGCGCGGCCAAAATGGATTGTCGGGTGCACTAGATAGTCTAAGGGGAGTCGGGGAGTAGGCGCGCACCTCCTGCCAAATCACGGGCGCCAGTGTGGCACGCGTGCGAGTGAGAGGCTGTGCACTATGAAGCACATGTGCTAAAAAAGGCGGTGAGTCTTGTACTCACGCCCGCTACTTGCATGAAACAAATGACCACGAGGCCAAAATGGATTCCCGGGTGCAGTAGATAGACTCAGGGGAATTAGGGAGTAGGCGCGCTCCTCCTGCAAGTCACTGGCGTCGGCGTGACACGCCTGCGAGTGAGAGACTGTGCACTAAGAGGCACATGTGCTAAAGAAGGCGGTGAGCCTTGTATGACAACGCATGCCACTTCCACGAAACGCATGACAACGCGGACAAAACGGATTCCCGGGTGCAGTAGATAGTCCCAGGGGAGTTGGAGAGTAGTCGGGCACCTCCTGCCAAATCACGGCAGCCGTAGTGGCACGCCTGCGAGTGAGAGGCAGTGCACTGTGAGGCACTTGTGCTAAAGAAGGCGGTGAGTCCTGTACTCACGCCTGCCACTTCCACGAAACGCATGACAACGCCACCAACATGAGATCCCAGGTGCACTAGACCCAGGGGAACCTCGCCAATAGAGGCGCAACTCCGGGAACTCACGGGCGACGGAGTGATATGCGTGAGAGTGAGACGGTGTGCAAGAGGAAAGGGCGAGCCTTGTACTCACGCCTGCTACTTCCAGGAAACACATCACCGCGCGGCCAAAACGGATTCCCGGGTGCACAAGATAGTCCCAGGGGAGTTGGGGAGTAGGCGCGCACCTCCTGCCAAATCACGGCAGCCGTAGTGGCACGCCTGCGAGTGAGAGGCTGTGGACTTTGAGGCACATGTGCTAAAGCAGGCGGTGAGTCTTGTACTTACTCCTGCTACTTCCACCAAACACATCACAGCGCGGCCAAAATGGAGTGTCGGGTGCAGTAGATAGTCCCAGGGGAGTCGGGGAGTAGGCGCGCACCTCCTGCCAAATCACGGGCGCCGGTGTGGCACGCCTGCGAGTGAGAGGCTGTGCACTATGAGGCACATGTGCTAAAGAAGGCGGTGAGCCTTGTATGACAACGCATGCCACTTCCACGAAACGCATGACAACGCGGACAAAACGGATTCCCGGGTGCAGTAGATAGTCCCAGGGGAGTTGGAGAGTAGTCGGGCACCTCCTGCCAAATCACGGCAGCCGTAGTGGCACGCCTGCGAGTGAGAGGCTGTGCACTGTGAGGCACTTGTGCTAAAGAAGGCGGTGAGTCCTGTACTCACGCCTGCCACTTCCACGAAACGCATGACAACGCCACCAACATGAGATCCCAGGTGCACTAGACCCAGGGGAACCTCGCCAATAGAGGCGCAACTCCGGGAACTCACGGGCGACGGAGTGGCATGCGTGAGAGTGAGACGGTGTGCAAGAGGAAAGGGCGAGCCTTGTACTCACGCCTGCTACTTCCACGAAACACATCACCGCGCGGCCAAAACGGATTCCCGGGTGCACAAGATAGTCCCAGGGGAGTTGGGGAGTAGGCGCACACCTCCTGCCAAATCACGGCAGCCGTAGTGGCACGCCTGCGAGTGAGAGGCTGTGGACTTTGAGGCACATGTGCTAAAGCAGGCGGTGAGTCTTGTACCTACTCCTGCTACTTCCACCAAACACATCACAGCGCGGCCAAAATGGATTGTCGGGTGCACTAGATAGTCTAAGAGGAGTCGGGGAGTAGGCGCGCACCTCCTACCAAATCACGGGCGCCAGTGTGGCACGCTTGCGAGTGAGAGGCTGTGCACTATGAAGCACATGTGCTAAAAAAGGCGGTGAGTCTTGTACTCACGCCCGCTACTTGCATGAAACAAATGACCACGCGGCCAAAATGGATTCCCGGGTGCAGTAGATAGTCTCAGGGGAATTGGGGAGTAGGCGCGCTCCTCCTGCAAGTCACTGGCGTCGGCGTGACACGCCTGCGAGTGAGAGACTGTGCACTAAGAGGCACATGTGCTAAAGAAGGCGGTGAGCCTTGTATGACAACGCATGCCACTTCCACGAAACGCATGACAACGCGGACAAAACGGATTCCCGGGTGCAGTAGATAGTCCCAGGGGAGTTGGAGAGTAGTCGGGCACCTCCTGCCAAATCACGGCAGCCGTAGTGGCACGCCTGCGAGTGAGAGGCAGTGCACTGTGAGGCACTTGTGCTAAAGAAGGCGGTGAGTCCTGTACTCACGCCTGCCACTTCCACGAAACGCATGACAACGCCACCAACATGAGATCCCAGGTGCACTAGACCCAGGGGAACCTCGCCAATAGAGGCGCAACTCCGGGAACTCACGGGCGACGGAGTGGCATGCGTGAGAGTGAGACGGTGTGCAAGAGGAAAGGGCGAGCCTTGTACTCACGCCTGCTACTTCCACGAAACACATCACCGCGCGGCCAAAACGGATTCCCGGGTGCACAAGATAGTCCCAGGGGAGTTGGGGAGTAGGCGCACACCTCCTGCCAAATCACGGCAGCCGTAGTGGCACGCCTGCGAGTGAGAGGCTGTGGACTTTGAGGCACATGTGCTAAAGCAGGCGGTGAGTCTTGTACTTACTCCTGCTACTTCCACCAAACACATCACAGCGCGGCCAAAATGGATTGTCGGGTGCACTAGATAGTCTAAGGGGAGTCGGGGAGTAGGCGCGCACCTCCTGCCAAATCACGGGCGCCAGTGTGGCACGCGTGCGAGTGAGAGGCTGTGCACTATGAAGCACATGTGCTAAAAAAGGCGGTGAGTCTTGTACTCACGCCCGCTACTTGCATGAAACAAATGACCACGAGGCCAAAATGGATTCCCGGGTGCAGTAGATAGACTCAGGGGAATTAGGGAGTAGGCGCGCTCCTCCTGCAAGTCACTGGCGTCGGCGTGACACGCCTGCGAGTGAGAGACTGTGCACTAAGAGGCACATGTGCTAAAGAAGGCGGTGAGCCTTGTATGACAACGCATGCCACTTCCACGAAACGCATGACAACGCGGACAAAACGGATTCCCGGGTGCAGTAGATAGTCCCAGGGGAGTTGGAGAGTAGTCGGGCACCTCCTGCCAAATCACGGCAGCCGTAGTGGCACGCCTGCGAGTGAGAGGCAGTGCACTGTGAGGCACTTGTGCTAAAGAAGGCGGTGAGTCCTGTACTCACGCCTGCCACTTCCACGAAACGCATGACAACGCCACCAACATGAGATCCCAGGTGCACTAGACCCAGGGGAACCTCGCCAATAGAGGCGCAACTCCGGGAACTCACGGGCGACGGAGTGATATGCGTGAGAGTGAGACGGTGTGCAAGAGGAAAGGGCGAGCCTTGTACTCACGCCTGCTACTTCCAGGAAACACATCACCGCGCGGCCAAAACGGATTCCCGGGTGCACAAGATAGTCCCAGGGGAGTTGGGGAGTAGGCGCGCACCTCCTGCCAAATCACGGCAGCCGTAGTGGCACGCCTGCGAGTGAGAGGCTGTGGACTTTGAGGCACATGTGCTAAAGCAGGCGGTGAGTCTTGTACTTACTCCTGCTACTTCCACCAAACACATCACAGCGCGGCCAAAATGGAGTGTCGGGTGCAGTAGATAGTCCCAGGGGAGTCGGGGAGTAGGCGCGCACCTCCTGCCAAATCACGGGCGCCGGTGTGGCACGCCTGCGAGTGAGAGGCTGTGCACTATGAGGCACATGTGCTAAAGAAGGCGGTGAGCCTTGTATGACAACGCATGCCACTTCCACGAAACGCATGACAACGCGGACAAAACGGATTCCCGGGTGCAGTAGATAGTCCCAGGGGAGTTGGAGAGTAGTCGGGCACCTCCTGCCAAATCACGGCAGCCGTAGTGGCACGCCTGCGAGTGAGAGGCAGTGCACTGTGAGGCACTTGTGCTAAAGAAGGCGGTGAGTCCTGTACTCACGCCTGCCACTTCCACGAAACGCATGACAACGCCACCAACATGAGATCCCAGGTGCACTAGACCCAGGGGAACCTCGCCAATAGAGGCGCAACTCCGGGAACTCACGGGCGACGGAGTGATATGCGTGAGAGTGAGACGGTGTGCAAGAGGAAAGGGCGAGCCTTGTACTCACGCCTGCTACTTCCAGGAAACACATCACCGCGCGGCCAAAACGGATTCCCGGGTGCACAAGATAGTCCCAGGGGAGTTGGGGAGTAGGCGCGCACCTCCTGCCAAATCACGGCAGCCGTAGTGGCACGCCTGCGAGTGAGAGGCTGTGGACTTTGAGGCACATGTGCTAAAGCAGGCGGTGAGTCTTGTACTTACTCCTGCTACTTCCACCAAACACATCACAGCGCGGCCAAAATGGAGTGTCGGGTGCAGTAGATAGTCCCAGGGGAGTCGGGGAGTAGGCGCGCACCTCCTGCCAAATCACGGGCGCCGGTGTGGCACGCCTGCGAGTGAGAGGCTGTGCACTATGAGGCACATGTGCTAAAGAAGGCGGTGAGCCTTGTATGACAACGCATGCCACTTCCACGAAACGCATGACAACGCGGACAAAACGGATTCCCGGGTGCAGTAGATAGTCCCAGGGGAGTTGGAGAGTAGTCGGGCACCTCCTGCCAAATCACGGCAGCCGTAGTGGCACGCCTGCGAGTGAGAGGCTGTGCACTGTGAGGCACTTGTGCTAAAGAAGGCGGTGAGTCCTGTACTCACGCCTGCCACTTCCACGAAACGCATGACAACGCCACCAACATGAGATCCCAGGTGCACTAGACCCAGGGGAACCTCGCCAATAGAGGCGCAACTCCGGGAACTCACGGGCGACGGAGTGGCATGCGTGAGAGTGAGACGGTGTGCAAGAGGAAAGGGCGAGCCTTGTACTCACGCCTGCTACTTCCACGAAACACATCACCGCGCGGCCAAAACGGATTCCCGGGTGCACAAGATAGTCCCAGGGGAGTTGGGGAGTAGGCGCACACCTCCTGCCAAATCACGGCAGCCGTAGTGGCACGCCTGCGAGTGAGAGGCTGTGGACTTTGAGGCACATGTGCTAAAGCAGGCGGTGAGTCTTGTACCTACTCCTGCTACTTCCACCAAACACATCACAGCGCGGCCAAAATGGATTGTCGGGTGCACTAGATAGTCTAAGAGGAGTCGGGGAGTAGGCGCGCACCTCCTACCAAATCACGGGCGCCAGTGTGGCACGCTTGCGAGTGAGAGGCTGTGCACTATGAAGCACATGTGCTAAAAAAGGCGGTGAGTCTTGTACTCACGCCCGCTACTTGCATGAAACAAATGACCACGCGGCCAAAATGGATTCCCGGGTGCAGTAGATAGTCTCAGGGGAATTGGGGAGTAGGCGCGCTCCTCCTGCAAGTCACTGGCGTCGGCGTGACACGCCTGCGAGTGAGAGACTGTGCACTAAGAGGCACATGTGCTAAAGAAGGCGGTGAGCCTTGTATGACAACGCATGCCACTTCCACGAAACGCATGACAACGCGGACAAAACGGATTCCCGGGTGCAGTAGATAGTCCCAGGGGAGTTGGAGAGTAGTCGGGCACCTCCTGCCAAATCACGGCAGCCGTAGTGGCACGCCTGCGAGTGAGAGGCAGTGCACTGTGAGGCACTTGTGCTAAAGAAGGCGGTGAGTCCTGTACTCACGCCTGCCACTTCCACGAAACGCATGACAACGCCACCAACATGAGATCCCAGGTGCACTAGACCCAGGGGAACCTCGCCAATAGAGGCGCAACTCCGGGAACTCACGGGCGACGGAGTGGCATGCGTGAGAGTGAGACGGTGTGCAAGAGGAAAGGGCGAGCCTTGTACTCACGCCTGCTACTTCCACGAAACACATCACCGCGCGGCCAAAACGGATTCCCGGGTGCACAAGATAGTCCCAGGGGAGTTGGGGAGTAGGCGCACACCTCCTGCCAAATCACGGCAGCCGTAGTGGCACGCCTGCGAGTGAGAGGCTGTGGACTTTGAGGCACATGTGCTAAAGCAGGCGGTGAGTCTTGTACTTACTCCTGCTACTTCCACCAAACACATCACAGCGCGGCCAAAATGGATTGTCGGGTGCACTAGATAGTCTAAGGGGAGTCGGGGAGTAGGCGCGCACCTCCTGCCAAATCACGGGCGCCAGTGTGGCACGCGTGCGAGTGAGAGGCTGTGCACTATGAAGCACATGTGCTAAAAAAGGCGGTGAGTCTTGTACTCACGCCCGCTACTTGCATGAAACAAATGACCACGAGGCCAAAATGGATTCCCGGGTGCAGTAGATAGACTCAGGGGAATTAGGGAGTAGGCGCGCTCCTCCTGCAAGTCACTGGCGTCGGCGTGACACGCCTGCGAGTGAGAGACTGTGCACTAAGAGGCACATGTGCTAAAGAAGGCGGTGAGCCTTGTATGACAACGCATGCCACTTCCACGAAACGCATGACAACGCGGACAAAACGGATTCCCGGGTGCAGTAGATAGTCCCAGGGGAGTTGGAGAGTAGTCGGGCACCTCCTGCCAAATCACGGCAGCCGTAGTGGCACGCCTGCGAGTGAGAGGCAGTGCACTGTGAGGCACTTGTGCTAAAGAAGGCGGTGAGTCCTGTACTCACGCCTGCCACTTCCACGAAACGCATGACAACGCCACCAACATGAGATCCCAGGTGCACTAGACCCAGGGGAACCTCGCCAATAGAGGCGCAACTCCGGGAACTCACGGGCGACGGAGTGATATGCGTGAGAGTGAGACGGTGTGCAAGAGGAAAGGGCGAGCCTTGTACTCACGCCTGCTACTTCCAGGAAACACATCACCGCGCGGCCAAAACGGATTCCCGGGTGCACAAGATAGTCCCAGGGGAGTTGGGGAGTAGGCGCGCACCTCCTGCCAAATCACGGCAGCCGTAGTGGCACGCCTGCGAGTGAGAGGCTGTGGACTTTGAGGCACATGTGCTAAAGCAGGCGGTGAGTCTTCTACTTACTCCTGCTACTTCCACCAAACACATCACAGCGCGGCCAAAATGGAGTGTCGGGTGCAGTAGATAGTCCCAGGGGAGTCGGGGAGTAGGCGCGCACCTCCTGCCAAATCACGGGCGCCGGTGTGGCACGCCTGCGAGTGAGAGGCTGTGCACTATGAGGCACATGTGCTAAAGAAGGCGGTGAGCCTTGTATGACAACGCATGCCACTTCCACGAAACGCATGACAACGCGGACAAAACGGATTCCCGGGTGCAGTAGATAGTCCCAGGGGAGTTGGAGAGTAGTCGGGCACCTCCTGCCAAATCACGGCAGCCGTAGTGGCACGCCTGCGAGTGAGAGGCTGTGCACTGTGAGGCACTTGTGCTAAAGAAGGCGGTGAGTCCTGTACTCACGCCTGCCACTTCCACGAAACGCATGACAACGCCACCAACATGAGATCCCAGGTGCACTAGACCCAGGGGAACCTCGCCAATAGAGGCGCAACTCCGGGAACTCACGGGCGACGGAGTGGCATGCGTGAGAGTGAGACGGTGTGCAAGAGGAAAGGGCGAGCCTTGTACTCACGCCTGCTACTTCCACGAAACACATCACCGCGCGGCCAAAACGGATTCCCGGGTGCACAAGATAGTCCCAGGGGAGTTGGGGAGTAGGCGCACACCTCCTGCCAAATCACGGCAGCCGTAGTGGCACGCCTGCGAGTGAGAGGCTGTGGACTTTGAGGCACATGTGCTAAAGCAGGCGGTGAGTCTTGTACCTACTCCTGCTACTTCCACCAAACACATCACAGCGCGGCCAAAATGGATTGTCGGGTGCACTAGATAGTCTAAGAGGAGTCGGGGAGTAGGCGCGCACCTCCTACCAAATCACGGGCGCCAGTGTGGCACGCTTGCGAGTGAGAGGCTGTGCACTATGAAGCACATGTGCTAAAAAAGGCGGTGAGTCTTGTACTCACGCCCGCTACTTGCATGAAACAAATGACCACGCGGCCAAAATGGATTCCCGGGTGCAGTAGATAGTCTCAGGGGAATTGGGGAGTAGGCGCGCTCCTCCTGCAAGTCACTGGCGTCGGCGTGACACGCCTGCGAGTGAGAGACTGTGCACTAAGAGGCACATGTGCTAAAGAAGGCGGTGAGCCTTGTATGACAACGCATGCCACTTCCACGAAACGCATGACAACGCGGACAAAACGGATTCCCGGGTGCAGTAGATAGTCCCAGGGGAGTTGGAGAGTAGTCGGGCACCTCCTGCCAAATCACGGCAGCCGTAGTGGCACGCCTGCGAGTGAGAGGCAGTGCACTGTGAGGCACTTGTGCTAAAGAAGGCGGTGAGTCCTGTACTCACGCCTGCCACTTCCACGAAACGCATGACAACGCCACCAACATGAGATCCCAGGTGCACTAGACCCAGGGGAACCTCGCCAATAGAGGCGCAACTCCGGGAACTCACGGGCGACGGAGTGGCATGCGTGAGAGTGAGACGGTGTGCAAGAGGAAAGGGCGAGCCTTGTACTCACGCCTGCTACTTCCACGAAACACATCACCGCGCGGCCAAAACGGATTCCCGGGTGCACAAGATAGTCCCAGGGGAGTTGGGGAGTAGGCGCACACCTCCTGCCAAATCACGGCAGCCGTAGTGGCACGCCTGCGAGTGAGAGGCTGTGGACTTTGAGGCACATGTGCTAAAGCAGGCGGTGAGTCTTGTACTTACTCCTGCTACTTCCACCAAACACATCACAGCGCGGCCAAAATGGATTGTCGGGTGCACTAGATAGTCTAAGGGGAGTCGGGGAGTAGGCGCGCACCTCCTGCCAAATCACGGGCGCCAGTGTGGCACGCGTGCGAGTGAGAGGCTGTGCACTATGAAGCACATGTGCTAAAAAAGGCGGTGAGTCTTGTACTCACGCCCGCTACTTGCATGAAACAAATGACCACGAGGCCAAAATGGATTCCCGGGTGCAGTAGATAGACTCAGGGGAATTAGGGAGTAGGCGCGCTCCTCCTGCAAGTCACTGGCGTCGGCGTGACACGCCTGCGAGTGAGAGACTGTGCACTAAGAGGCACATGTGCTAAAGAAGGCGGTGAGCCTTGTATGACAACGCATGCCACTTCCACGAAACGCATGACAACGCGGACAAAACGGATTCCCGGGTGCAGTAGATAGTCCCAGGGGAGTTGGAGAGTAGTCGGGCACCTCCTGCCAAATCACGGCAGCCGTAGTGGCACGCCTGCGAGTGAGAGGCAGTGCACTGTGAGGCACTTGTGCTAAAGAAGGCGGTGAGTCCTGTACTCACGCCTGCCACTTCCACGAAACGCATGACAACGCCACCAACATGAGATCCCAGGTGCACTAGACCCAGGGGAACCTCGCCAATAGAGGCGCAACTCCGGGAACTCACGGGCGACGGAGTGATATGCGTGAGAGTGAGACGGTGTGCAAGAGGAAAGGGCGAGCCTTGTACTCACGCCTGCTACTTCCAGGAAACACATCACCGCGCGGCCAAAACGGATTCCCGGGTGCACAAGATAGTCCCAGGGGAGTTGGGGAGTAGGCGCGCACCTCCTGCCAAATCACGGCAGCCGTAGTGGCACGCCTGCGAGTGAGAGGCTGTGGACTTTGAGGCACATGTGCTAAAGCAGGCGGTGAGTCTTGTACTTACTCCTGCTACTTCCACCAAACACATCACAGCGCGGCCAAAATGGAGTGTCGGGTGCAGTAGATAGTCCCAGGGGAGTCGGGGAGTAGGCGCGCACCTCCTGCCAAATCACGGGCGCCGGTGTGGCACGCCTGCGAGTGAGAGGCTGTGCACTATGAGGCACATGTGCTAAAGAAGGCGGTGAGCCTTGTATGACAACGCATGCCACTTCCACGAAACGCATGACAACGCGGACAAAACGGATTCCCGGGTGCAGTAGATAGTCCCAGGGGAGTTGGAGAGTAGTCGGGCACCTCCTGCCAAATCACGGCAGCCGTAGTGGCACGCCTGCGAGTGAGAGGCAGTGCACTGTGAGGCACTTGTGCTAAAGAAGGCGGTGAGTCCTGTACTCACGCCTGCCACTTCCACGAAACGCATGACAACGCCACCAACATGAGATCCCAGGTGCACTAGACCCAGGGGAACCTCGCCAATAGAGGCGCAACTCCGGGAACTCACGGGCGACGGAGTGATATGCGTGAGAGTGAGACGGTGTGCAAGAGGAAAGGGCGAGCCTTGTACTCACGCCTGCTACTTCCAGGAAACACATCACCGCGCGGCCAAAACGGATTCCCGGGTGCACAAGATAGTCCCAGGGGAGTTGGGGAGTAGGCGCGCACCTCCTGCCAAATCACGGCAGCCGTAGTGGCACGCCTGCGAGTGAGAGGCTGTGGACTTTGAGGCACATGTGCTAAAGCAGGCGGTGAGTCTTGTACTTACTCCTGCTACTTCCACCAAACACATCACAGCGCGGCCAAAATGGAGTGTCGGGTGCAGTAGATAGTCCCAGGGGAGTCGGGGAGTAGGCGCGCACCTCCTGCCAAATCACGGGCGCCGGTGTGGCACGCCTGCGAGTGAGAGGCTGTGCACTATGAGGCACATGTGCTAAAGAAGGCGGTGAGCCTTGTATGACAACGCATGCCACTTCCACGAAACGCATGACAACGCGGACAAAACGGATTCCCGGGTGCAGTAGATAGTCCCAGGGGAGTTGGAGAGTAGTCGGGCACCTCCTGCCAAATCACGGCAGCCGTAGTGGCACGCCTGCGAGTGAGAGGCTGTGCACTGTGAGGCACTTGTGCTAAAGAAGGCGGTGAGTCCTGTACTCACGCCTGCCACTTCCACGAAACGCATGACAACGCCACCAACATGAGATCCCAGGTGCACTAGACCCAGGGGAACCTCGCCAATAGAGGCGCAACTCCGGGAACTCACGGGCGACGGAGTGGCATGCGTGAGAGTGAGACGGTGTGCAAGAGGAAAGGGCGAGCCTTGTACTCACGCCTGCTACTTCCACGAAACACATCACCGCGCGGCCAAAACGGATTCCCGGGTGCACAAGATAGTCCCAGGGGAGTTGGGGAGTAGGCGCACACCTCCTGCCAAATCACGGCAGCCGTAGTGGCACGCCTGCGAGTGAGAGGCTGTGGACTTTGAGGCACATGTGCTAAAGCAGGCGGTGAGTCTTGTACCTACTCCTGCTACTTCCACCAAACACATCACAGCGCGGCCAAAATGGATTGTCGGGTGCACTAGATAGTCTAAGAGGAGTCGGGGAGTAGGCGCGCACCTCCTACCAAATCACGGGCGCCAGTGTGGCACGCTTGCGAGTGAGAGGCTGTGCACTATGAAGCACATGTGCTAAAAAAGGCGGTGAGTCTTGTACTCACGCCCGCTACTTGCATGAAACAAATGACCACGCGGCCAAAATGGATTCCCGGGTGCAGTAGATAGTCTCAGGGGAATTGGGGAGTAGGCGCGCTCCTCCTGCAAGTCACTGGCGTCGGCGTGACACGCCTGCGAGTGAGAGACTGTGCACTAAGAGGCACATGTGCTAAAGAAGGCGGTGAGCCTTGTATGACAACGCATGCCACTTCCACGAAACGCATGACAACGCGGACAAAACGGATTCCCGGGTGCAGTAGATAGTCCCAGGGGAGTTGGAGAGTAGTCGGGCACCTCCTGCCAAATCACGGCAGCCGTAGTGGCACGCCTGCGAGTGAGAGGCAGTGCACTGTGAGGCACTTGTGCTAAAGAAGGCGGTGAGTCCTGTACTCACGCCTGCCACTTCCACGAAACGCATGACAACGCCACCAACATGAGATCCCAGGTGCACTAGACCCAGGGGAACCTCGCCAATAGAGGCGCAACTCCGGGAACTCACGGGCGACGGAGTGGCATGCGTGAGAGTGAGACGGTGTGCAAGAGGAAAGGGCGAGCCTTGTACTCACGCCTGCTACTTCCACGAAACACATCACCGCGCGGCCAAAACGGATTCCCGGGTGCACAAGATAGTCCCAGGGGAGTTGGGGAGTAGGCGCACACCTCCTGCCAAATCACGGCAGCCGTAGTGGCACGCCTGCGAGTGAGAGGCTGTGGACTTTGAGGCACATGTGCTAAAGCAGGCGGTGAGTCTTGTACTTACTCCTGCTACTTCCACCAAACACATCACAGCGCGGCCAAAATGGATTGTCGGGTGCACTAGATAGTCTAAGGGGAGTCGGGGAGTAGGCGCGCACCTCCTGCCAAATCACGGGCGCCAGTGTGGCACGCGTGCGAGTGAGAGGCTGTGCACTATGAAGCACATGTGCTAAAAAAGGCGGTGAGTCTTGTACTCACGCCCGCTACTTGCATGAAACAAATGACCACGAGGCCAAAATGGATTCCCGGGTGCAGTAGATAGACTCAGGGGAATTAGGGAGTAGGCGCGCTCCTCCTGCAAGTCACTGGCGTCGGCGTGACACGCCTGCGAGTGAGAGACTGTGCACTAAGAGGCACATGTGCTAAAGAAGGCGGTGAGCCTTGTATGACAACGCATGCCACTTCCACGAAACGCATGACAACGCGGACAAAACGGATTCCCGGGTGCAGTAGATAGTCCCAGGGGAGTTGGAGAGTAGTCGGGCACCTCCTGCCAAATCACGGCAGCCGTAGTGGCACGCCTGCGAGTGAGAGGCAGTGCACTGTGAGGCACTTGTGCTAAAGAAGGCGGTGAGTCCTGTACTCACGCCTGCCACTTCCACGAAACGCATGACAACGCCACCAACATGAGATCCCAGGTGCACTAGACCCAGGGGAACCTCGCCAATAGAGGCGCAACTCCGGGAACTCACGGGCGACGGAGTGATATGCGTGAGAGTGAGACGGTGTGCAAGAGGAAAGGGCGAGCCTTGTACTCACGCCTGCTACTTCCAGGAAACACATCACCGCGCGGCCAAAACGGATTCCCGGGTGCACAAGATAGTCCCAGGGGAGTTGGGGAGTAGGCGCGCACCTCCTGCCAAATCACGGCAGCCGTAGTGGCACGCCTGCGAGTGAGAGGCTGTGGACTTTGAGGCACATGTGCTAAAGCAGGCGGTGAGTCTTGTACTTACTCCTGCTACTTCCACCAAACACATCACAGCGCGGCCAAAATGGAGTGTCGGGTGCAGTAGATAGTCCCAGGGGAGTCGGGGAGTAGGCGCGCACCTCCTGCCAAATCACGGGCGCCGGTGTGGCACGCCTGCGAGTGAGAGGCTGTGCACTATGAGGCACATGTGCTAAAGAAGGCGGTGAGCCTTGTATGACAACGCATGCCACTTCCACGAAACGCATGACAACGCGGACAAAACGGATTCCCGGGTGCAGTAGATAGTCCCAGGGGAGTTGGAGAGTAGTCGGGCACCTCCTGCCAAATCACGGCAGCCGTAGTGGCACGCCTGCGAGTGAGAGGCAGTGCACTGTGAGGCACTTGTGCTAAAGAAGGCGGTGAGTCCTGTACTCACGCCTGCCACTTCCACGAAACGCATGACAACGCCACCAACATGAGATCCCAGGTGCACTAGACCCAGGGGAACCTCGCCAATAGAGGCGCAACTCCGGGAACTCACGGGCGACGGAGTGATATGCGTGAGAGTGAGACGGTGTGCAAGAGGAAAGGGCGAGCCTTGTACTCACGCCTGCTACTTCCAGGAAACACATCACCGCGCGGCCAAAACGGATTCCCGGGTGCACAAGATAGTCCCAGGGGAGTTGGGGAGTAGGCGCGCACCTCCTGCCAAATCACGGCAGCCGTAGTGGCACGCCTGCGAGTGAGAGGCTGTGGACTTTGAGGCACATGTGCTAAAGCAGGCGGTGAGTCTTGTACTTACTCCTGCTACTTCCACCAAACACATCACAGCGCGGCCAAAATGGAGTGTCGGGTGCAGTAGATAGTCCCAGGGGAGTCGGGGAGTAGGCGCGCACCTCCTGCCAAATCACGGGCGCCGGTGTGGCACGCCTGCGAGTGAGAGGCTGTGCACTATGAGGCACATGTGCTAAAGAAGGCGGTGAGCCTTGTATGACAACGCATGCCACTTCCACGAAACGCATGACAACGCGGACAAAACGGATTCCCGGGTGCAGTAGATAGTCCCAGGGGAGTTGGAGAGTAGTCGGGCACCTCCTGCCAAATCACGGCAGCCGTAGTGGCACGCCTGCGAGTGAGAGGCTGTGCACTGTGAGGCACTTGTGCTAAAGAAGGCGGTGAGTCCTGTACTCACGCCTGCCACTTCCACGAAACGCATGACAACGCCACCAACATGAGATCCCAGGTGCACTAGACCCAGGGGAACCTCGCCAATAGAGGCGCAACTCCGGGAACTCACGGGCGACGGAGTGGCATGCGTGAGAGTGAGACGGTGTGCAAGAGGAAAGGGCGAGCCTTGTACTCACGCCTGCTACTTCCACGAAACACATCACCGCGCGGCCAAAACGGATTCCCGGGTGCACAAGATAGTCCCAGGGGAGTTGGGGAGTAGGCGCACACCTCCTGCCAAATCACGGCAGCCGTAGTGGCACGCCTGCGAGTGAGAGGCTGTGGACTTTGAGGCACATGTGCTAAAGCAGGCGGTGAGTCTTGTACCTACTCCTGCTACTTCCACCAAACACATCACAGCGCGGCCAAAATGGATTGTCGGGTGCACTAGATAGTCTAAGAGGAGTCGGGGAGTAGGCGCGCACCTCCTACCAAATCACGGGCGCCAGTGTGGCACGCTTGCGAGTGAGAGGCTGTGCACTATGAAGCACATGTGCTAAAAAAGGCGGTGAGTCTTGTACTCACGCCCGCTACTTGCATGAAACAAATGACCACGCGGCCAAAATGGATTCCCGGGTGCAGTAGATAGTCTCAGGGGAATTGGGGAGTAGGCGCGCTCCTCCTGCAAGTCACTGGCGTCGGCGTGACACGCCTGCGAGTGAGAGACTGTGCACTAAGAGGCACATGTGCTAAAGAAGGCGGTGAGCCTTGTATGACAACGCATGCCACTTCCACGAAACGCATGACAACGCGGACAAAACGGATTCCCGGGTGCAGTAGATAGTCCCAGGGGAGTTGGAGAGTAGTCGGGCACCTCCTGCCAAATCACGGCAGCCGTAGTGGCACGCCTGCGAGTGAGAGGCAGTGCACTGTGAGGCACTTGTGCTAAAGAAGGCGGTGAGTCCTGTACTCACGCCTGCCACTTCCACGAAACGCATGACAACGCCACCAACATGAGATCCCAGGTGCACTAGACCCAGGGGAACCTCGCCAATAGAGGCGCAACTCCGGGAACTCACGGGCGACGGAGTGGCATGCGTGAGAGTGAGACGGTGTGCAAGAGGAAAGGGCGAGCCTTGTACTCACGCCTGCTACTTCCACGAAACACATCACCGCGCGGCCAAAACGGATTCCCGGGTGCACAAGATAGTCCCAGGGGAGTTGGGGAGTAGGCGCACACCTCCTGCCAAATCACGGCAGCCGTAGTGGCACGCCTGCGAGTGAGAGGCTGTGGACTTTGAGGCACATGTGCTAAAGCAGGCGGTGAGTCTTGTACTTACTCCTGCTACTTCCACCAAACACATCACAGCGCGGCCAAAATGGATTGTCGGGTGCACTAGATAGTCTAAGGGGAGTCGGGGAGTAGGCGCGCACCTCCTGCCAAATCACGGGCGCCAGTGTGGCACGCGTGCGAGTGAGAGGCTGTGCACTATGAAGCACATGTGCTAAAAAAGGCGGTGAGTCTTGTACTCACGCCCGCTACTTGCATGAAACAAATGACCACGAGGCCAAAATGGATTCCCGGGTGCAGTAGATAGACTCAGGGGAATTAGGGAGTAGGCGCGCTCCTCCTGCAAGTCACTGGCGTCGGCGTGACACGCCTGCGAGTGAGAGACTGTGCACTAAGAGGCACATGTGCTAAAGAAGGCGGTGAGCCTTGTATGACAACGCATGCCACTTCCACGAAACGCATGACAACGCGGACAAAACGGATTCCCGGGTGCAGTAGATAGTCCCAGGGGAGTTGGAGAGTAGTCGGGCACCTCCTGCCAAATCACGGCAGCCGTAGTGGCACGCCTGCGAGTGAGAGGCAGTGCACTGTGAGGCACTTGTGCTAAAGAAGGCGGTGAGTCCTGTACTCACGCCTGCCACTTCCACGAAACGCATGACAACGCCACCAACATGAGATCCCAGGTGCACTAGACCCAGGGGAACCTCGCCAATAGAGGCGCAACTCCGGGAACTCACGGGCGACGGAGTGATATGCGTGAGAGTGAGACGGTGTGCAAGAGGAAAGGGCGAGCCTTGTACTCACGCCTGCTACTTCCAGGAAACACATCACCGCGCGGCCAAAACGGATTCCCGGGTGCACAAGATAGTCCCAGGGGAGTTGGGGAGTAGGCGCGCACCTCCTGCCAAATCACGGCAGCCGTAGTGGCACGCCTGCGAGTGAGAGGCTGTGGACTTTGAGGCACATGTGCTAAAGCAGGCGGTGAGTCTTGTACTTACTCCTGCTACTTCCACCAAACACATCACAGCGCGGCCAAAATGGAGTGTCGGGTGCAGTAGATAGTCCCAGGGGAGTCGGGGAGTAGGCGCGCACCTCCTGCCAAATCACGGGCGCCGGTGTGGCACGCCTGCGAGTGAGAGGCTGTGCACTATGAGGCACATGTGCTAAAGAAGGCGGTGAGCCTTGTATGACAACGCATGCCACTTCCACGAAACGCATGACAACGCGGACAAAACGGATTCCCGGGTGCAGTAGATAGTCCCAGGGGAGTTGGAGAGTAGTCGGGCACCTCCTGCCAAATCACGGCAGCCGTAGTGGCACGCCTGCGAGTGAGAGGCAGTGCACTGTGAGGCACTTGTGCTAAAGAAGGCGGTGAGTCCTGTACTCACGCCTGCCACTTCCACGAAACGCATGACAACGCCACCAACATGAGATCCCAGGTGCACTAGACCCAGGGGAACCTCGCCAATAGAGGCGCAACTCCGGGAACTCACGGGCGACGGAGTGATATGCGTGAGAGTGAGACGGTGTGCAAGAGGAAAGGGCGAGCCTTGTACTCACGCCTGCTACTTCCAGGAAACACATCACCGCGCGGCCAAAACGGATTCCCGGGTGCACAAGATAGTCCCAGGGGAGTTGGGGAGTAGGCGCGCACCTCCTGCCAAATCACGGCAGCCGTAGTGGCACGCCTGCGAGTGAGAGGCTGTGGACTTTGAGGCACATGTGCTAAAGCAGGCGGTGAGTCTTGTACTTACTCCTGCTACTTCCACCAAACACATCACAGCGCGGCCAAAATGGAGTGTCGGGTGCAGTAGATAGTCCCAGGGGAGTCGGGGAGTAGGCGCGCACCTCCTGCCAAATCACGGGCGCCGGTGTGGCACGCCTGCGAGTGAGAGGCTGTGCACTATGAGGCACATGTGCTAAAGAAGGCGGTGAGCCTTGTATGACAACGCATGCCACTTCCACGAAACGCATGACAACGCGGACAAAACGGATTCCCGGGTGCAGTAGATAGTCCCAGGGGAGTTGGAGAGTAGTCGGGCACCTCCTGCCAAATCACGGCAGCCGTAGTGGCACGCCTGCGAGTGAGAGGCTGTGCACTGTGAGGCACTTGTGCTAAAGAAGGCGGTGAGTCCTGTACTCACGCCTGCCACTTCCACGAAACGCATGACAACGCCACCAACATGAGATCCCAGGTGCACTAGACCCAGGGGAACCTCGCCAATAGAGGCGCAACTCCGGGAACTCACGGGCGACGGAGTGGCATGCGTGAGAGTGAGACGGTGTGCAAGAGGAAAGGGCGAGCCTTGTACTCACGCCTGCTACTTCCACGAAACACATCACCGCGCGGCCAAAACGGATTCCCGGGTGCACAAGATAGTCCCAGGGGAGTTGGGGAGTAGGCGCACACCTCCTGCCAAATCACGGCAGCCGTAGTGGCACGCCTGCGAGTGAGAGGCTGTGGACTTTGAGGCACATGTGCTAAAGCAGGCGGTGAGTCTTGTACCTACTCCTGCTACTTCCACCAAACACATCACAGCGCGGCCAAAATGGATTGTCGGGTGCACTAGATAGTCTAAGAGGAGTCGGGGAGTAGGCGCGCACCTCCTACCAAATCACGGGCGCCAGTGTGGCACGCTTGCGAGTGACAGGCTGTGCACTATGAAGCACATGTGCTAAAAAAGGCGGTGAGTCTTGTACTCACGCCCGCTACTTGCATGAAACAAATGACCACGCGGCCAAAATGGATTCCCGGGTGCAGTAGATAGTCTCAGGGGAATTGGGGAGTAGGCGCGCTCCTCCTGCAAGTCACTGGCGTCGGCGTGACACGCCTGCGAGTGAGAGACTGTGCACTAAGAGGCACATGTGCTAAAGAAGGCGGTGAGCCTTGTATGACAACGCATGCCACTTCCACGAAACGCATGACAACGCGGACAAAACGGATTCCCGGGTGCAGTAGATAGTCCCAGGGGAGTTGGAGAGTAGTCGGGCACCTCCTGCCAAATCACGGCAGCCGTAGTGGCACGCCTGCGAGTGAGAGGCAGTGCACTGTGAGGCACTTGTGCTAAAGAAGGCGGTGAGTCCTGTACTCACGCCTGCCACTTCCACGAAACGCATGACAACGCCACCAACATGAGATCCCAGGTGCACTAGACCCAGGGGAACCTCGCCAATAGAGGCGCAACTCCGGGAACTCACGGGCGACGGAGTGGCATGCGTGAGAGTGAGACGGTGTGCAAGAGGAAAGGGCGAGCCTTGTACTCACGCCTGCTACTTCCACGAAACACATCACCGCGCGGCCAAAACGGATTCCCGGGTGCACAAGATAGTCCCAGGGGAGTTGGGGAGTAGGCGCACACCTCCTGCCAAATCACGGCAGCCGTAGTGGCACGCCTGCGAGTGAGAGGCTGTGGACTTTGAGGCACATGTGCTAAAGCAGGCGGTGAGTCTTGTACTTACTCCTGCTACTTCCACCAAACACATCACAGCGCGGCCAAAATGGATTGTCGGGTGCACTAGATAGTCTAAGGGGAGTCGGGGAGTAGGCGCGCACCTCCTGCCAAATCACGGGCGCCAGTGTGGCACGCGTGCGAGTGAGAGGCTGTGCACTATGAAGCACATGTGCTAAAAAAGGCGGTGAGTCTTGTACTCACGCCCGCTACTTGCATGAAACAAATGACCACGAGGCCAAAATGGATTCCCGGGTGCAGTAGATAGACTCAGGGGAATTAGGGAGTAGGCGCGCTCCTCCTGCAAGTCACTGGCGTCGGCGTGACACGCCTGCGAGTGAGAGACTGTGCACTAAGAGGCACATGTGCTAAAGAAGGCGGTGAGCCTTGTATGACAACGCATGCCACTTCCACGAAACGCATGACAACGCGGACAAAACGGATTCCCGGGTGCAGTAGATAGTCCCAGGGGAGTTGGAGAGTAGTCGGGCACCTCCTGCCAAATCACGGCAGCCGTAGTGGCACGCCTGCGAGTGAGAGGCAGTGCACTGTGAGGCACTTGTGCTAAAGAAGGCGGTGAGTCCTGTACTCACGCCTGCCACTTCCACGAAACGCATGACAACGCCACCAACATGAGATCCCAGGTGCACTAGACCCAGGGGAACCTCGCCAATAGAGGCGCAACTCCGGGAACTCACGGGCGACGGAGTGATATGCGTGAGAGTGAGACGGTGTGCAAGAGGAAAGGGCGAGCCTTGTACTCACGCCTGCTACTTCCAGGAAACACATCACCGCGCGGCCAAAACGGATTCCCGGGTGCACAAGATAGTCCCAGGGGAGTTGGGGAGTAGGCGCGCACCTCCTGCCAAATCACGGCAGCCGTAGTGGCACGCCTGCGAGTGAGAGGCTGTGGACTTTGAGGCACATGTGCTAAAGCAGGCGGTGAGTCTTGTACTTACTCCTGCTACTTCCACCAAACACATCACAGCGCGGCCAAAATGGAGTGTCGGGTGCAGTAGATAGTCCCAGGGGAGTCGGGGAGTAGGCGCGCACCTCCTGCCAAATCACGGGCGCCGGTGTGGCACGCCTGCGAGTGAGAGGCTGTGCACTATGAGGCACATGTGCTAAAGAAGGCGGTGAGCCTTGTATGACAACGCATGCCACTTCCACGAAACGCATGACAACGCGGACAAAACGGATTCCCGGGTGCAGTAGATAGTCCCAGGGGAGTTGGAGAGTAGTCGGGCACCTCCTGCCAAATCACGGCAGCCGTAGTGGCACGCCTGCGAGTGAGAGGCAGTGCACTGTGAGGCACTTGTGCTAAAGAAGGCGGTGAGTCCTGTACTCACGCCTGCCACTTCCACGAAACGCATGACAACGCCACCAACATGAGATCCCAGGTGCACTAGACCCAGGGGAACCTCGCCAATAGAGGCGCAACTCCGGGAACTCACGGGCGACGGAGTGATATGCGTGAGAGTGAGACGGTGTGCAAGAGGAAAGGGCGAGCCTTGTACTCACGCCTGCTACTTCCAGGAAACACATCACCGCGCGGCCAAAACGGATTCCCGGGTGCACAAGATAGTCCCAGGGGAGTTGGGGAGTAGGCGCGCACCTCCTGCCAAATCACGGCAGCCGTAGTGGCACGCCTGCGAGTGAGAGGCTGTGGACTTTGAGGCACATGTGCTAAAGCAGGCGGTGAGTCTTGTACTTACTCCTGCTACTTCCACCAAACACATCACAGCGCGGCCAAAATGGAGTGTCGGGTGCAGTAGATAGTCCCAGGGGAGTCGGGGAGTAGGCGCGCACCTCCTGCCAAATCACGGGCGCCGGTGTGGCACGCCTGCGAGTGAGAGGCTGTGCACTATGAGGCACATGTGCTAAAGAAGGCGGTGAGCCTTGTATGACAACGCATGCCACTTCCACGAAACGCATGACAACGCGGACAAAACGGATTCCCGGGTGCAGTAGATAGTCCCAGGGGAGTTGGAGAGTAGTCGGGCACCTCCTGCCAAATCACGGCAGCCGTAGTGGCACGCCTGCGAGTGAGAGGCTGTGCACTGTGAGGCACTTGTGCTAAAGAAGGCGGTGAGTCCTGTACTCACGCCTGCCACTTCCACGAAACGCATGACAACGCCACCAACATGAGATCCCAGGTGCACTAGACCCAGGGGAACCTCGCCAATAGAGGCGCAACTCCGGGAACTCACGGGCGACGGAGTGGCATGCGTGAGAGTGAGACGGTGTGCAAGAGGAAAGGGCGAGCCTTGTACTCACGCCTGCTACTTCCACGAAACACATCACCGCGCGGCCAAAACGGATTCCCGGGTGCACAAGATAGTCCCAGGGGAGTTGGGGAGTAGGCGCACACCTCCTGCCAAATCACGGCAGCCGTAGTGGCACGCCTGCGAGTGAGAGGCTGTGGACTTTGAGGCACATGTGCTAAAGCAGGCGGTGAGTCTTGTACCTACTCCTGCTACTTCCACCAAACACATCACAGCGCGACCAAAATGGATTGTCGGGTGCACTAGATAGTCTAAGAGGAGTCGGGGAGTAGGCGCGCACCTCCTACCAAATCACGGGCGCCAGTGTGGCACGCTTGCGAGTGAGAGGCTGTGCACTATGAAGCACATGTGCTAAAAAAGGCGGTGAGTCTTGTACTCACGCCCGCTACTTGCATGAAACAAATGACCACGCGGCCAAAATGGATTCCCGGGTGCAGTAGATAGTCTCAGGGGAATTGGGGAGTAGGCGCGCTCCTCCTGCAAGTCACTGGCGTCGGCGTGACACGCCTGCGAGTGAGAGACTGTGCACTAAGAGGCACATGTGCTAAAGAAGGCGGTGAGCCTTGTATGACAACGCATGCCACTTCCACGAAACGCATGACAACGCGGACAAAACGGATTCCCGGGTGCAGTAGATAGTCCCAGGGGAGTTGGAGAGTAGTCGGGCACCTCCTGCCAAATCACGGCAGCCGTAGTGGCACGCCTGCGAGTGAGAGGCAGTGCACTGTGAGGCACTTGTGCTAAAGAAGGCGGTGAGTCCTGTACTCACGCCTGCCACTTCCACGAAACGCATGACAACGCCACCAACATGAGATCCCAGGTGCACTAGACCCAGGGGAACCTCGCCAATAGAGGCGCAACTCCGGGAACTCACGGGCGACGGAGTGGCATGCGTGAGAGTGAGACGGTGTGCAAGAGGAAAGGGCGAGCCTTGTACTCACGCCTGCTACTTCCACGAAACACATCACCGCGCGGCCAAAACGGATTCCCGGGTGCACAAGATAGTCCCAGGGGAGTTGGGGAGTAGGCGCACACCTCCTGCCAAATCACGGCAGCCGTAGTGGCACGCCTGCGAGTGAGAGGCTGTGGACTTTGAGGCACATGTGCTAAAGCAGGCGGTGAGTCTTGTACTTACTCCTGCTACTTCCACCAAACACATCACAGCGCGGCCAAAATGGATTGTCGGGTGCACTAGATAGTCTAAGGGGAGTCGGGGAGTAGGCGCGCACCTCCTGCCAAATCACGGGCGCCAGTGTGGCACGCGTGCGAGTGAGAGGCTGTGCACTATGAAGCACATGTGCTAAAAAAGGCGGTGAGTCTTGTACTCACGCCCGCTACTTGCATGAAACAAATGACCACGAGGCCAAAATGGATTCCCGGGTGCAGTAGATAGACTCAGGGGAATTAGGGAGTAGGCGCGCTCCTCCTGCAAGTCACTGGCGTCGGCGTGACACGCCTGCGAGTGAGAGACTGTGCACTAAGAGGCACATGTGCTAAAGAAGGCGGTGAGCCTTGTATGACAACGCATGCCACTTCCACGAAACGCATGACAACGCGGACAAAACGGATTCCCGGGTGCAGTAGATAGTCCCAGGGGAGTTGGAGAGTAGTCGGGCACCTCCTGCCAAATCACGGCAGCCGTAGTGGCACGCCTGCGAGTGAGAGGCAGTGCACTGTGAGGCACTTGTGCTAAAGAAGGCGGTGAGTCCTGTACTCACGCCTGCCACTTCCACGAAACGCATGACAACGCCACCAACATGAGATCCCAGGTGCACTAGACCCAGGGGAACCTCGCCAATAGAGGCGCAACTCCGGGAACTCACGGGCGACGGAGTGATATGCGTGAGAGTGAGACGGTGTGCAAGAGGAAAGGGCGAGCCTTGTACTCACGCCTGCTACTTCCAGGAAACACATCACCGCGCGGCCAAAACGGATTCCCGGGTGCACAAGATAGTCCCAGGGGAGTTGGGGAGTAGGCGCGCACCTCCTGCCAAATCACGGCAGCCGTAGTGGCACGCCTGCGAGTGAGAGGCTGTGGACTTTGAGGCACATGTGCTAAAGCAGGCGGTGAGTCTTGTACTTACTCCTGCTACTTCCACCAAACACATCACAGCGCGGCCAAAATGGAGTGTCGGGTGCAGTAGATAGTCCCAGGGGAGTCGGGGAGTAGGCGCGCACCTCCTGCCAAATCACGGGCGCCGGTGTGGCACGCCTGCGAGTGAGAGGCTGTGCACTATGAGGCACATGTGCTAAAGAAGGCGGTGAGCCTTGTATGACAACGCATGCCACTTCCACGAAACGCATGACAACGCGGACAAAACGGATTCCCGGGTGCAGTAGATAGTCCCAGGGGAGTTGGAGAGTAGTCGGGCACCTCCTGCCAAATCACGGCAGCCGTAGTGGCACGCCTGCGAGTGAGAGGCAGTGCACTGTGAGGCACTTGTGCTAAAGAAGGCGGTGAGTCCTGTACTCACGCCTGCCACTTCCACGAAACGCATGACAACGCCACCAACATGAGATCCCAGGTGCACTAGACCCAGGGGAACCTCGCCAATAGAGGCGCAACTCCGGGAACTCACGGGCGACGGAGTGATATGCGTGAGAGTGAGACGGTGTGCAAGAGGAAAGGGCGAGCCTTGTACTCACGCCTGCTACTTCCAGGAAACACATCACCGCGCGGCCAAAACGGATTCCCGGGTGCACAAGATAGTCCCAGGGGAGTTGGGGAGTAGGCGCGCACCTCCTGCCAAATCACGGCAGCCGTAGTGGCACGCCTGCGAGTGAGAGGCTGTGGACTTTGAGGCACATGTGCTAAAGCAGGCGGTGAGTCTTGTACTTACTCCTGCTACTTCCACCAAACACATCACAGCGCGGCCAAAATGGAGTGTCGGGTGCAGTAGATAGTCCCAGGGGAGTCGGGGAGTAGGCGCGCACCTCCTGCCAAATCACGGGCGCCGGTGTGGCACGCCTGCGAGTGAGAGGCTGTGCACTATGAGGCACATGTGCTAAAGAAGGCGGTGAGCCTTGTATGACAACGCATGCCACTTCCACGAAACGCATGACAACGCGGACAAAACGGATTCCCGGGTGCAGTAGATAGTCCCAGGGGAGTTGGAGAGTAGTCGGGCACCTCCTGCCAAATCACGGCAGCCGTAGTGGCACGCCTGCGAGTGAGAGGCTGTGCACTGTGAGGCACTTGTGCTAAAGAAGGCGGTGAGTCCTGTACTCACGCCTGCCACTTCCACGAAACGCATGACAACGCCACCAACATGAGATCCCAGGTGCACTAGACCCAGGGGAACCTCGCCAATAGAGGCGCAACTCCGGGAACTCACGGGCGACGGAGTGGCATGCGTGAGAGTGAGACGGTGTGCAAGAGGAAAGGGCGAGCCTTGTACTCACGCCTGCTACTTCCACGAAACACATCACCGCGCGGCCAAAACGGATTCCCGGGTGCACAAGATAGTCCCAGGGGAGTTGGGGAGTAGGCGCACACCTCCTGCCAAATCACGGCAGCCGTAGTGGCACGCCTGCGAGTGAGAGGCTGTGGACTTTGAGGCACATGTGCTAAAGCAGGCGGTGAGTCTTGTACCTACTCCTGCTACTTCCACCAAACACATCACAGCGCGGCCAAAATGGATTGTCGGGTGCACTAGATAGTCTAAGAGGAGTCGGGGAGTAGGCGCGCACCTCCTACCAAATCACGGGCGCCAGTGTGGCACGCTTGCGAGTGAGAGGCTGTGCACTATGAAGCACATGTGCTAAAAAAGGCGGTGAGTCTTGTACTCACGCCCGCTACTTGCATGAAACAAATGACCACGCGGCCAAAATGGATTCCCGGGTGCAGTAGATAGTCTCAGGGGAATTGGGGAGTAGGCGCGCTCCTCCTGCAAGTCACTGGCGTCGGCGTGACACGCCTGCGAGTGAGAGACTGTGCACTAAGAGGCACATGTGCTAAAGAAGGCGGTGAGCCTTGTATGACAACGCATGCCACTTCCACGAAACGCATGACAACGCGGACAAAACGGATTCCCGGGTGCAGTAGATAGTCCCAGGGGAGTTGGAGAGTAGTCGGGCACCTCCTGCCAAATCACGGCAGCCGTAGTGGCACGCCTGCGAGTGAGAGGCAGTGCACTGTGAGGCACTTGTGCTAAAGAAGGCGGTGAGTCCTGTACTCACGCCTGCCACTTCCACGAAACGCATGACAACGCCACCAACATGAGATCCCAGGTGCACTAGACCCAGGGGAACCTCGCCAATAGAGGCGCAACTCCGGGAACTCACGGGCGACGGAGTGGCATGCGTGAGAGTGAGACGGTGTGCAAGAGGAAAGGGCGAGCCTTGTACTCACGCCTGCTACTTCCACGAAACACATCACCGCGCGGCCAAAACGGATTCCCGGGTGCACAAGATAGTCCCAGGGGAGTTGGGGAGTAGGCGCACACCTCCTGCCAAATCACGGCAGCCGTAGTGGCACGCCTGCGAGTGAGAGGCTGTGGACTTTGAGGCACATGTGCTAAAGCAGGCGGTGAGTCTTGTACTTACTCCTGCTACTTCCACCAAACACATCACAGCGCGGCCAAAATGGATTGTCGGGTGCACTAGATAGTCTAAGGGGAGTCGGGGAGTAGGCGCGCACCTCCTGCCAAATCACGGGCGCCAGTGTGGCACGCGTGCGAGTGAGAGGCTGTGCACTATGAAGCACATGTGCTAAAAAAGGCGGTGAGTCTTGTACTCACGCCCGCTACTTGCATGAAACAAATGACCACGAGGCCAAAATGGATTCCCGGGTGCAGTAGATAGACTCAGGGGAATTAGGGAGTAGGCGCGCTCCTCCTGCAAGTCACTGGCGTCGGCGTGACACGCCTGCGAGTGAGAGACTGTGCACTAAGAGGCACATGTGCTAAAGAAGGCGGTGAGCCTTGTATGACAACGCATGCCACTTCCACGAAACGCATGACAACGCGGACAAAACGGATTCCCGGGTGCAGTAGATAGTCCCAGGGGAGTTGGAGAGTAGTCGGGCACCTCCTGCCAAATCACGGCAGCCGTAGTGGCACGCCTGCGAGTGAGAGGCAGTGCACTGTGAGGCACTTGTGCTAAAGAAGGCGGTGAGTCCTGTACTCACGCCTGCCACTTCCACGAAACGCATGACAACGCCACCAACATGAGATCCCAGGTGCACTAGACCCAGGGGAACCTCGCCAATAGAGGCGCAACTCCGGGAACTCACGGGCGACGGAGTGATATGCGTGAGAGTGAGACGGTGTGCAAGAGGAAAGGGCGAGCCTTGTACTCACGCCTGCTACTTCCAGGAAACACATCACCGCGCGGCCAAAACGGATTCCCGGGTGCACAAGATAGTCCCAGGGGAGTTGGGGAGTAGGCGCGCACCTCCTGCCAGATCACGGCAGCCGTAGTGGCACGCCTGCGAGTGAGAGGCTGTGGACTTTGAGGCACATGTGCTAAAGCAGGCGGTGAGTCTTGTACTTACTCCTGCTACTTCCACCAAACACATCACAGCGCGGCCAAAATGGAGTGTCGGGTGCAGTAGATAGTCCCAGGGGAGTCGGGGAGTAGGCGCGCACCTCCTGCCAAATCACGGGCGCCGGTGTGGCACGCCTGCGAGTGAGAGGCTGTGCACTATGAGGCACATGTGCTAAAGAAGGCGGTGAGCCTTGTATGACAACGCATGCCACTTCCACGAAACGCATGACAACGCGGACAAAACGGATTCCCGGGTGCAGTAGATAGTCCCAGGGGAGTTGGAGAGTAGTCGGGCACCTCCTGCCAAATCACGGCAGCCGTAGTGGCACGCCTGCGAGTGAGAGGCAGTGCACTGTGAGGCACTTGTGCTAAAGAAGGCGGTGAGTCCTGTACTCACGCCTGCCACTTCCACGAAACGCATGACAACGCCACCAACATGAGATCCCAGGTGCACTAGACCCAGGGGAACCTCGCCAATAGAGGCGCAACTCCGGGAACTCACGGGCGACGGAGTGATATGCGTGAGAGTGAGACGGTGTGCAAGAGGAAAGGGCGAGCCTTGTACTCACGCCTGCTACTTCCAGGAAACACATCACCGCGCGGCCAAAACGGATTCCCGGGTGCACAAGATAGTCCCAGGGGAGTTGGGGAGTAGGCGCGCACCTCCTGCCAAATCACGGCAGCCGTAGTGGCACGCCTGCGAGTGAGAGGCTGTGGACTTTGAGGCACATGTGCTAAAGCAGGCGGTGAGTCTTGTACTTACTCCTGCTACTTCCACCAAACACATCACAGCGCGGCCAAAATGGAGTGTCGGGTGCAGTAGATAGTCCCAGGGGAGTCGGGGAGTAGGCGCGCACCTCCTGCCAAATCACGGGCGCCGGTGTGGCACGCCTGCGAGTGAGAGGCTGTGCACTATGAGGCACATGTGCTAAAGAAGGCGGTGAGCCTTGTATGACAACGCATGCCACTTCCACGAAACGCATGACAACGCGGACAAAACGGATTCCCGGGTGCAGTAGATAGTCCCAGGGGAGTTGGAGAGTAGTCGGGCACCTCCTGCCAAATCACGGCAGCCGTAGTGGCACGCCTGCGAGTGAGAGGCTGTGCACTGTGAGGCACTTGTGCTAAAGAAGGCGGTGAGTCCTGTACTCACGCCTGCCACTTCCACGAAACGCATGACAACGCCACCAACATGAGATCCCAGGTGCACTAGACCCAGGGGAACCTCGCCAATAGAGGCGCAACTCCGGGAACTCACGGGCGACGGAGTGGCATGCGTGAGAGTGAGACGGTGTGCAAGAGGAAAGGGCGAGCCTTGTACTCACGCCTGCTACTTCCACGAAACACATCACCGCGCGGCCAAAACGGATTCCCGGGTGCACAAGATAGTCCCAGGGGAGTTGGGGAGTAGGCGCACACCTCCTGCCAAATCACGGCAGCCGTAGTGGCACGCCTGCGAGTGAGAGGCTGTGGACTTTGAGGCACATGTGCTAAAGCAGGCGGTGAGTCTTGTACCTACTCCTGCTACTTCCACCAAACACATCACAGCGCGGCCAAAATGGATTGTCGGGTGCACTAGATAGTCTAAGAGGAGTCGGGGAGTAGGCGCGCACCTCCTACCAAATCACGGGCGCCAGTGTGGCACGCTTGCGAGTGAGAGGCTGTGCACTATGAAGCACATGTGCTAAAAAAGGCGGTGAGTCTTGTACTCACGCCCGCTACTTGCATGAAACAAATGACCACGCGGCCAAAATGGATTCCCGGGTGCAGTAGATAGTCTCAGGGGAATTGGGGAGTAGGCGCGCTCCTCCTGCAAGTCACTGGCGTCGGCGTGACACGCCTGCGAGTGAGAGACTGTGCACTAAGAGGCACATGTGCTAAAGAAGGCGGTGAGCCTTGTATGACAACGCATGCCACTTCCACGAAACGCATGACAACGCGGACAAAACGGATTCCCGGGTGCAGTAGATAGTCCCAGGGGAGTTGGAGAGTAGTCGGGCACCTCCTGCCAAATCACGGCAGCCGTAGTGGCACGCCTGCGAGTGAGAGGCAGTGCACTGTGAGGCACTTGTGCTAAAGAAGGCGGTGAGTCCTGTACTCACGCCTGCCACTTCCACGAAACGCATGACAACGCCACCAACATGAGATCCCAGGTGCACTAGACCCAGGGGAACCTCGCCAATAGAGGCGCAACTCCGGGAACTCACGGGCGACGGAGTGGCATGCGTGAGAGTGAGACGGTGTGCAAGAGGAAAGGGCGAGCCTTGTACTCACGCCTGCTACTTCCACGAAACACATCACCGCGCGGCCAAAACGGATTCCCGGGTGCACAAGATAGTCCCAGGGGAGTTGGGGAGTAGGCGCACACCTCCTGCCAAATCACGGCAGCCGTAGTGGCACGCCTGCGAGTGAGAGGCTGTGGACTTTGAGGCACATGTGCTAAAGCAGGCGGTGAGTCTTGTACTTACTCCTGCTACTTCCACCAAACACATCACAGCGCGGCCAAAATGGATTGTCGGGTGCACTAGATAGTCTAAGGGGAGTCGGGGAGTAGGCGCGCACCTCCTGCCAAATCACGGGCGCCAGTGTGGCACGCGTGCGAGTGAGAGGCTGTGCACTATGAAGCACATGTGCTAAAAAAGGCGGTGAGTCTTGTACTCACGCCCGCTACTTGCATGAAACAAATGACCACGAGGCCAAAATGGATTCCCGGGTGCAGTAGATAGACTCAGGGGAATTAGGGAGTAGGCGCGCTCCTCCTGCAAGTCACTGGCGTCGGCGTGACACGCCTGCGAGTGAGAGACTGTGCACTAAGAGGCACATGTGCTAAAGAAGGCGGTGAGCCTTGTATGACAACGCATGCCACTTCCACGAAACGCATGACAACGCGGACAAAACGGATTCCCGGGTGCAGTAGATAGTCCCAGGGGAGTTGGAGAGTAGTCGGGCACCTCCTGCCAAATCACGGCAGCCGTAGTGGCACGCCTGCGAGTGAGAGGCAGTGCACTGTGAGGCACTTGTGCTAAAGAAGGCGGTGAGTCCTGTACTCACGCCTGCCACTTCCACGAAACGCATGACAACGCCACCAACATGAGATCCCAGGTGCACTAGACCCAGGGGAACCTCGCCAATAGAGGCGCAACTCCGGGAACTCACGGGCGACGGAGTGATATGCGTGAGAGTGAGACGGTGTGCAAGAGGAAAGGGCGAGCCTTGTACTCACGCCTGCTACTTCCAGGAAACACATCACCGCGCGGCCAAAACGGATTCCCGGGTGCACAAGATAGTCCCAGGGGAGTTGGGGAGTAGGCGCGCACCTCCTGCCAAATCACGGCAGCCGTAGTGGCACGCCTGCGAGTGAGAGGCTGTGGACTTTGAGGCACATGTGCTAAAGCAGGCGGTGAGTCTTGTACTTACTCCTGCTACTTCCACCAAACACATCACAGCGCGGCCAAAATGGAGTGTCGGGTGCAGTAGATAGTCCCAGGGGAGTCGGGGAGTAGGCGCGCACCTCCTGCCAAATCACGGGCGCCGGTGTGGCACGCCTGCGAGTGAGAGGCTGTGCACTATGAGGCACATGTGCTAAAGAAGGCGGTGAGCCTTGTATGACAACGCATGCCACTTCCACGAAACGCATGACAACGCGGACAAAACGGATTCCCGGGTGCAGTAGATAGTCCCAGGGGAGTTGGAGAGTAGTCGGGCACCTCCTGCCAAATCACGGCAGCCGTAGTGGCACGCCTGCGAGTGAGAGGCAGTGCACTGTGAGGCACTTGTGCTAAAGAAGGCGGTGAGTCCTGTACTCACGCCTGCCACTTCCACGAAACGCATGACAACGCCACCAACATGAGATCCCAGGTGCACTAGACCCAGGGGAACCTCGCCAATAGAGGCGCAACTCCGGGAACTCACGGGCGACGGAGTGATATGCGTGAGAGTGAGACGGTGTGCAAGAGGAAAGGGCGAGCCTTGTACTCACGCCTGCTACTTCCAGGAAACACATCACCGCGCGGCCAAAACGGATTCCCGGGTGCACAAGATAGTCCCAGGGGAGTTGGGGAGTAGGCGCGCACCTCCTGCCAAATCACGGCAGCCGTAGTGGCACGCCTGCGAGTGAGAGGCTGTGGACTTTGAGGCACATGTGCTAAAGCAGGCGGTGAGTCTTGTACTTACTCCTGCTACTTCCACCAAACACATCACAGCGCGGCCAAAATGGAGTGTCGGGTGCAGTAGATAGTCCCAGGGGAGTCGGGGAGTAGGCGCGCACCTCCTGCCAAATCACGGGCGCCGGTGTGGCACGCCTGCGAGTGAGAGGCTGTGCACTATGAGGCACATGTGCTAAAGAAGGCGGTGAGCCTTGTATGACAACGCATGCCACTTCCACGAAACGCATGACAACGCGGACAAAACGGATTCCCGGGTGCAGTAGATAGTCCCAGGGGAGTTGGAGAGTAGTCGGGCACCTCCTGCCAAATCACGGCAGCCGTAGTGGCACGCCTGCGAGTGAGAGGCTGTGCACTGTGAGGCACTTGTGCTAAAGAAGGCGGTGAGTCCTGTACTCACGCCTGCCACTTCCACGAAACGCATGACAACGCCACCAACATGAGATCCCAGGTGCACTAGACCCAGGGGAACCTCGCCAATAGAGGCGCAACTCCGGGAACTCACGGGCGACGGAGTGGCATGCGTGAGAGTGAGACGGTGTGCAAGAGGAAAGGGCGAGCCTTGTACTCACGCCTGCTACTTCCACGAAACACATCACCGCGCGGCCAAAACGGATTCCCGGGTGCACAAGATAGTCCCAGGGGAGTTGGGGAGTAGGCGCACACCTCCTGCCAAATCACGGCAGCCGTAGTGGCACGCCTGCGAGTGAGAGGCTGTGGACTTTGAGGCACATGTGCTAAAGCAGGCGGTGAGTCTTGTACCTACTCCTGCTACTTCCACCAAACACATCACAGCGCGGCCAAAATGGATTGTCGGGTGCACTAGATAGTCTAAGAGGAGTCGGGGAGTAGGCGCGCACCTCCTACCAAATCACGGGCGCCAGTGTGGCACGCTTGCGAGTGAGAGGCTGTGCACTATGAAGCACATGTGCTAAAAAAGGCGGTGAGTCTTGTACTCACGCCCGCTACTTGCATGAAACAAATGACCACGCGGCCAAAATGGATTCCCGGGTGCAGTAGATAGTCTCAGGGGAATTGGGGAGTAGGCGCGCTCCTCCTGCAAGTCACTGGCGTCGGCGTGACACGCCTGCGAGTGAGAGACTGTGCACTAAGAGGCACATGTGCTAAAGAAGGCGGTGAGCCTTGTATGACAACGCATGCCACTTCCACGAAACGCATGACAACGCGGACAAAACGGATTCCCGGGTGCAGTAGATAGTCCCAGGGGAGTTGGAGAGTAGTCGGGCACCTCCTGCCAAATCACGGCAGCCGTAGTGGCACGCCTGCGAGTGAGAGGCAGTGCACTGTGAGGCACTTGTGCTAAAGAAGGCGGTGAGTCCTGTACTCACGCCTGCCACTTCCACGAAACGCATGACAACGCCACCAACATGAGATCCCAGGTGCACTAGACCCAGGGGAACCTCGCCAATAGAGGCGCAACTCCGGGAACTCACGGGCGACGGAGTGGCATGCGTGAGAGTGAGACGGTGTGCAAGAGGAAAGGGCGAGCCTTGTACTCACGCCTGCTACTTCCACGAAACACATCACCGCGCGGCCAAAACGGATTCCCGGGTGCACAAGATAGTCCCAGGGGAGTTGGGGAGTAGGCGCACACCTCCTGCCAAATCACGGCAGCCGTAGTGGCACGCCTGCGAGTGAGAGGCTGTGGACTTTGAGGCACATGTGCTAAAGCAGGCGGTGAGTCTTGTACTTACTCCTGCTACTTCCACCAAACACATCACAGCGCGGCCAAAATGGATTGTCGGGTGCACTAGATAGTCTAAGGGGAGTCGGGGAGTAGGCGCGCACCTCCTGCCAAATCACGGGCGCCAGTGTGGCACGCGTGCGAGTGAGAGGCTGTGCACTATGAAGCACATGTGCTAAAAAAGGCGGTGAGTCTTGTACTCACGCCCGCTACTTGCATGAAACAAATGACCACGAGGCCAAAATGGATTCCCGGGTGCAGTAGATAGACTCAGGGGAATTAGGGAGTAGGCGCGCTCCTCCTGCAAGTCACTGGCGTCGGCGTGACACGCCTGCGAGTGAGAGACTGTGCACTAAGAGGCACATGTGCTAAAGAAGGCGGTGAGCCTTGTATGACAACGCATGCCACTTCCACGAAACGCATGACAACGCGGACAAAACGGATTCCCGGGTGCAGTAGATAGTCCCAGGGGAGTTGGAGAGTAGTCGGGCACCTCCTGCCAAATCACGGCAGCCGTAGTGGCACGCCTGCGAGTGAGAGGCAGTGCACTGTGAGGCACTTGTGCTAAAGAAGGCGGTGAGTCCTGTACTCACGCCTGCCACTTCCACGAAACGCATGACAACGCCACCAACATGAGATCCCAGGTGCACTAGACCCAGGGGAACCTCGCCAATAGAGGCGCAACTCCGGGAACTCACGGGCGACGGAGTGATATGCGTGAGAGTGAGACGGTGTGCAAGAGGAAAGGGCGAGCCTTGTACTCACGCCTGCTACTTCCAGGAAACACATCACCGCGCGGCCAAAACGGATTCCCGGGTGCACAAGATAGTCCCAGGGGAGTTGGGGAGTAGGCGCGCACCTCCTGCCAAATCACGGCAGCCGTAGTGGCACGCCTGCGAGTGAGAGGCTGTGGACTTTGAGGCACATGTGCTAAAGCAGGCGGTGAGTCTTGTACTTACTCCTGCTACTTCCACCAAACACATCACAGCGCGGCCAAAATGGAGTGTCGGGTGCAGTAGATAGTCCCAGGGGAGTCGGGGAGTAGGCGCGCACCTCCTGCCAAATCACGGGCGCCGGTGTGGCACGCCTGCGAGTGAGAGGCTGTGCACTATGAGGCACATGTGCTAAAGAAGGCGGTGAGCCTTGTATGACAACGCATGCCACTTCCACGAAACGCATGACAACGCGGACAAAACGGATTCCCGGGTGCAGTAGATAGTCCCAGGGGAGTTGGAGAGTAGTCGGGCACCTCCTGCCAAATCACGGCAGCCGTAGTGGCACGCCTGCGAGTGAGAGGCAGTGCACTGTGAGGCACTTGTGCTAAAGAAGGCGGTGAGTCCTGTACTCACGCCTGCCACTTCCACGAAACGCATGACAACGCCACCAACATGAGATCCCAGGTGCACTAGACCCAGGGGAACCTCGCCAATAGAGGCGCAACTCCGGGAACTCACGGGCGACGGAGTGATATGCGTGAGAGTGAGACGGTGTGCAAGAGGAAAGGGCGAGCCTTGTACTCACGCCTGCTACTTCCAGGAAACACATCACCGCGCGGCCAAAACGGATTCCCGGGTGCACAAGATAGTCCCAGGGGAGTTGGGGAGTAGGCGCGCACCTCCTGCCAAATCACGGCAGCCGTAGTGGCACGCCTGCGAGTGAGAGGCTGTGGACTTTGAGGCACATGTGCTAAAGCAGGCGGTGAGTCTTGTACTTACTCCTGCTACTTCCACCAAACACATCACAGCGCGGCCAAAATGGAGTGTCGGGTGCAGTAGATAGTCCCAGAGGAGTCGGGGAGTAGGCGCGCACCTCCTGCCAAATCACGGGCGCCGGTGTGGCACGCCTGCGAGTGAGAGGCTGTGCACTATGAGGCACATGTGCTAAAGAAGGCGGTGAGCCTTGTATGACAACGCATGCCACTTCCACGAAACGCATGACAACGCGGACAAAACGGATTCCCGGGTGCAGTAGATAGTCCCAGGGGAGTTGGAGAGTAGTCGGGCACCTCCTGCCAAATCACGGCAGCCGTAGTGGCACGCCTGCGAGTGAGAGGCTGTGCACTGTGAGGCACTTGTGCTAAAGAAGGCGGTGAGTCCTGTACTCACGCCTGCCACTTCCACGAAACGCATGACAACGCCACCAACATGAGATCCCAGGTGCACTAGACCCAGGGGAACCTCGCCAATAGAGGCGCAACTCCGGGAACTCACGGGCGACGGAGTGGCATGCGTGAGAGTGAGACGGTGTGCAAGAGGAAAGGGCGAGCCTTGTACTCACGCCTGCTACTTCCACGAAACACATCACCGCGCGGCCAAAACGGATTCCCGGGTGCACAAGATAGTCCCAGGGGAGTTGGGGAGTAGGCGCACACCTCCTGCCAAATCACGGCAGCCGTAGTGGCACGCCTGCGAGTGAGAGGCTGTGGACTTTGAGGCACATGTGCTAAAGCAGGCGGTGAGTCTTGTACCTACTCCTGCTACTTCCACCAAACACATCACAGCGCGGCCAAAATGGATTGTCGGGTGCACTAGATAGTCTAAGAGGAGTCGGGGAGTAGGCGCGCACCTCCTACCAAATCACGGGCGCCAGTGTGGCACGCTTGCGAGTGAGAGGCTGTGCACTATGAAGCACATGTGCTAAAAAAGGCGGTGAGTCCTGTACTCACGCCCGCTACTTGCATGAAACAAATGACCACGCGGCCAAAATGGATTCCCGGGTGCAGTAGATAGTCTCAGGGGAATTGGGGAGTAGGCGCGCTCCTCCTGCAAGTCACTGGCGTCGGCGTGACACGCCTGCGAGTGAGAGACTGTGCACTAAGAGGCACATGTGCTAAAGAAGGCGGTGAGCCTTGTATGACAACGCATGCCACTTCCACGAAACGCATGACAACGCGGACAAAACGGATTCCCGGGTGCAGTAGATAGTCCCAGGGGAGTTGGAGAGTAGTCGGGCACCTCCTGCCAAATCACGGCAGCCGTAGTGGCACGCCTGCGAGTGAGAGGCAGTGCACTGTGAGGCACTTGTGCTAAAGAAGGCGGTGAGTCCTGTACTCACGCCTGCCACTTCCACGAAACGCATGACAACGCCACCAACATGAGATCCCAGGTGCACTAGACCCAGGGGAACCTCGCCAATAGAGGCGCAACTCCGGGAACTCACGGGCGACGGAGTGATATGCGTGAGAGTGAGACGGTGTGCAAGAGGAAAGGGCGAGCCTTGTACTCACGCCTGCTACTTCCAGGAAACACATCACCGCGCGGCCAAAACGGATTCCCGGGTGCACAAGATAGTCCCAGGGGAGTTGGGGAGTAGGCGCGCACCTCCTGCCAAATCACGGCAGCCGTAGTGGCACGCCTGCGAGTGAGAGGCTGTGGACTTTGAGGCACATGTGCTAAAGCAGGCGGTGAGTCTTGTACTTACTCCTGCTACTTCCACCAAACACATCACAGCGCGGCCAAAATGGAGTGTCGGGTGCAGTAGATAGTCCCAGGGGAGTCGGGGAGTAGGCGCGCACCTCCTGCCAAATCACGGGCGCCGGTGTGGCACGCCTGCGAGTGAGAGGCTGTGCACTATGAGGCACATGTGCTAAAGAAGGCGGTGAGCCTTGTATGACAACGCATGCCACTTCCACGAAACGCATGACAACGCGGACAAAACGGATTCCCGGGTGCAGTAGATAGTCCCAGGGGAGTTGGAGAGTAGTCGGGCACCTCCTGCCAAATCACGGCAGCCGTAGTGGCACGCCTGCGAGTGAGAGGCAGTGCACTGTGAGGCACTTGTGCTAAAGAAGGCGGTGAGTCCTGTACTCACGCCTGCCACTTCCACGAAACGCATGACAACGCCACCAACATGAGATCCCAGGTGCACTAGACCCAGGGGAACCTCGCCAATAGAGGCGCAACTCCGGGAACTCACGGGCGACGGAGTGATATGCGTGAGAGTGAGACGGTGTGCAAGAGGAAAGGGCGAGCCTTGTACTCACGCCTGCTACTTCCAGGAAACACATCACCGCGCGGCCAAAACGGATTCCCGGGTGCACAAGATAGTCCCAGGGGAGTTGGGGAGTAGGCGCGCACCTCCTGCCAAATCACGGCAGCCGTAGTGGCACGCCTGCGAGTGAGAGGCTGTGGACTTTGAGGCACATGTGCTAAAGCAGGCGGTGAGTCTTGTACTTACTCCTGCTACTTCCACCAAACACATCACAGCGCGGCCAAAATGGAGTGTCGGGTGCAGTAGATAGTCCCAGGGGAGTCGGGGAGTAGGCGCGCACCTCCTGCCAAATCACGGGCGCCGGTGTGGCACGCCTGCGAGTGAGAGGCTGTGCACTATGAGGCACATGTGCTAAAGAAGGCGGTGAGCCTTGTATGACAACGCATGCCACTTCCACGAAACGCATGACAACGCGGACAAAACGGATTCCCGGGTGCAGTAGATAGTCCCAGGGGAGTTGGAGAGTAGTCGGGCACCTCCTGCCAAATCACGGCAGCCGTAGTGGCACGCCTGCGAGTGAGAGGCTGTGCACTGTGAGGCACTTGTGCTAAAGAAGGCGGTGAGTCCTGTACTCACGCCTGCCACTTCCACGAAACGCATGACAACGCCACCAACATGAGATCCCAGGTGCACTAGACCCAGGGGAACCTCGCCAATAGAGGCGCAACTCCGGGAACTCACGGGCGACGGAGTGGCATGCGTGAGAGTGAGACGGTGTGCAAGAGGAAAGGGCGAGCCTTGTACTCACGCCTGCTACTTCCACGAAACACATCACCGCGCGGCCAAAACGGATTCCCGGGTGCACAAGATAGTCCCAGGGGAGTTGGGGAGTAGGCGCACACCTCCTGCCAAATCACGGCAGCCGTAGTGGCACGCCTGCGAGTGAGAGGCTGTGGACTTTGAGGCACATGTGCTAAAGCAGGCGGTGAGTCTTGTACCTACTCCTGCTACTTCCACCAAACACATCACAGCGCGGCCAAAATGGATTGTCGGGTGCACTAGATAGTCTAAGAGGAGTCGGGGAGTAGGCGCGCACCTCCTACCAAATCACGGGCGCCAGTGTGGCACGCTTGCGAGTGACAGGCTGTGCACTATGAAGCACATGTGCTAAAAAAGGCGGTGAGTCTTGTACTCACGCCCGCTACTTGCATGAAACAAATGACCACGCGGCCAAAATGGATTCCCGGGTGCAGTAGATAGTCTCAGGGGAATTGGGGAGTAGGCGCGCTCCTCCTGCAAGTCACTGGCGTCGGCGTGACACGCCTGCGAGTGAGAGACTGTGCACTAAGAGGCACATGTGCTAAAGAAGGCGGTGAGCCTTGTATGACAACGCATGCCACTTCCACGAAACGCATGACAACGCGGACAAAACGGATTCCCGGGTGCAGTAGATAGTCCCAGGGGAGTTGGAGAGTAGTCGGGCACCTCCTGCCAAATCACGGCAGCCGTAGTGGCACGCCTGCGAGTGAGAGGCAGTGCACTGTGAGGCACTTGTGCTAAAGAAGGCGGTGAGTCCTGTACTCACGCCTGCCACTTCCACGAAACGCATGACAACGCCACCAACATGAGATCCCAGGTGCACTAGACCCAGGGGAACCTCGCCAATAGAGGCGCAACTCCGGGAACTCACGGGCGACGGAGTGGCATGCGTGAGAGTGAGACGGTGTGCAAGAGGAAAGGGCGAGCCTTGTACTCACGCCTGCTACTTCCACGAAACACATCACCGCGCGGCCAAAACGGATTCCCGGGTGCACAAGATAGTCCCAGGGGAGTTGGGGAGTAGGCGCACACCTCCTGCCAAATCACGGCAGCCGTAGTGGCACGCCTGCGAGTGAGAGGCTGTGGACTTTGAGGCACATGTGCTAAAGCAGGCGGTGAGTCTTGTACTTACTCCTGCTACTTCCACCAAACACATCACAGCGCGGCCAAAATGGATTGTCGGGTGCACTAGATAGTCTAAGGGGAGTCGGGGAGTAGGCGCGCACCTCCTGCCAAATCACGGGCGCCAGTGTGGCACGCGTGCGAGTGAGAGGCTGTGCACTATGAAGCACATGTGCTAAAAAAGGCGGTGAGTCTTGTACTCACGCCCGCTACTTGCATGAAACAAATGACCACGAGGCCAAAATGGATTCCCGGGTGCAGTAGATAGACTCAGGGGAATTAGGGAGTAGGCGCGCTCCTCCTGCAAGTCACTGGCGTCGGCGTGACACGCCTGCGAGTGAGAGACTGTGCACTAAGAGGCACATGTGCTAAAGAAGGCGGTGAGCCTTGTATGACAACGCATGCCACTTCCACGAAACGCATGACAACGCGGACAAAACGGATTCCCGGGTGCAGTAGATAGTCCCAGGGGAGTTGGAGAGTAGTCGGGCACCTCCTGCCAAATCACGGCAGCCGTAGTGGCACGCCTGCGAGTGAGAGGCAGTGCACTGTGAGGCACTTGTGCTAAAGAAGGCGGTGAGTCCTGTACTCACGCCTGCCACTTCCACGAAACGCATGACAACGCCACCAACATGAGATCCCAGGTGCACTAGACCCAGGGGAACCTCGCCAATAGAGGCGCAACTCCGGGAACTCACGGGCGACGGAGTGATATGCGTGAGAGTGAGACGGTGTGCAAGAGGAAAGGGCGAGCCTTGTACTCACGCCTGCTACTTCCAGGAAACACATCACCGCGCGGCCAAAACGGATTCCCGGGTGCACAAGATAGTCCCAGGGGAGTTGGGGAGTAGGCGCGCACCTCCTGCCAAATCACGGCAGCCGTAGTGGCACGCCTGCGAGTGAGAGGCTGTGGACTTTGAGGCACATGTGCTAAAGCAGGCGGTGAGTCTTGTACTTACTCCTGCTACTTCCACCAAACACATCACAGCGCGGCCAAAATGGAGTGTCGGGTGCAGTAGATAGTCCCAGGGGAGTCGGGGAGTAGGCGCGCACCTCCTGCCAAATCACGGGCGCCGGTGTGGCACGCCTGCGAGTGAGAGGCTGTGCACTATGAGGCACATGTGCTAAAGAAGGCGGTGAGCCTTGTATGACAACGCATGCCACTTCCACGAAACGCATGACAACGCGGACAAAACGGATTCCCGGGTGCAGTAGATAGTCCCAGGGGAGTTGGAGAGTAGTCGGGCACCTCCTGCCAAATCACGGCAGCCGTAGTGGCACGCCTGCGAGTGAGAGGCAGTGCACTGTGAGGCACTTGTGCTAAAGAAGGCGGTGAGTCCTGTACTCACGCCTGCCACTTCCACGAAACGCATGACAACGCCACCAACATGAGATCCCAGGTGCACTAGACCCAGGGGAACCTCGCCAATAGAGGCGCAACTCCGGGAACTCACGGGCGACGGAGTGATATGCGTGAGAGTGAGACGGTGTGCAAGAGGAAAGGGCGAGCCTTGTACTCACGCCTGCTACTTCCAGGAAACACATCACCGCGCGGCCAAAACGGATTCCCGGGTGCACAAGATAGTCCCAGGGGAGTTGGGGAGTAGGCGCGCACCTCCTGCCAAATCACGGCAGCCGTAGTGGCACGCCTGCGAGTGAGAGGCTGTGGACTTTGAGGCACATGTGCTAAAGCAGGCGGTGAGTCTTGTACTTACTCCTGCTACTTCCACCAAACACATCACAGCGCGGCCAAAATGGAGTGTCGGGTGCAGTAGATAGTCCCAGGGGAGTCGGGGAGTAGGCGCGCACCTCCTGCCAAATCACGGGCGCCGGTGTGGCACGCCTGCGAGTGAGAGGCTGTGCACTATGAGGCACATGTGCTAAAGAAGGCGGTGAGCCTTGTATGACAACGCATGCCACTTCCACGAAACGCATGACAACGCGGACAAAACGGATTCCCGGGTGCAGTAGATAGTCCCAGGGGAGTTGGAGAGTAGTCGGGCACCTCCTGCCAAATCACGGCAGCCGTAGTGGCACGCCTGCGAGTGAGAGGCTGTGCACTGTGAGGCACTTGTGCTAAAGAAGGCGGTGAGTCCTGTACTCACGCCTGCCACTTCCACGAAACGCATGACAACGCCACCAACATGAGATCCCAGGTGCACTAGACCCAGGGGAACCTCGCCAATAGAGGCGCAACTCCGGGAACTCACGGGCGACGGAGTGGCATGCGTGAGAGTGAGACGGTGTGCAAGAGGAAAGGGCGAGCCTTGTACTCACGCCTGCTACTTCCACGAAACACATCACCGCGCGGCCAAAACGGATTCCCGGGTGCACAAGATAGTCCCAGGGGAGTTGGGGAGTAGGCGCACACCTCCTGCCAAATCACGGCAGCCGTAGTGGCACGCCTGCGAGTGAGAGGCTGTGGACTTTGAGGCACATGTGCTAAAGCAGGCGGTGAGTCTTGTACCTACTCCTGCTACTTCCACCAAACACATCACAGCGCGGCCAAAATGGATTGTCGGGTGCACTAGATAGTCTAAGAGGAGTCGGGGAGTAGGCGCGCACCTCCTACCAAATCACGGGCGCCAGTGTGGCACGCTTGCGAGTGAGAGGCTGTGCACTATGAAGCACATGTGCTAAAAAAGGCGGTGAGTCTTGTACTCACGCCCGCTACTTGCATGAAACAAATGACCACGCGGCCAAAATGGATTCCCGGGTGCAGTAGATAGTCTCAGGGGAATTGGGGAGTAGGCGCGCTCCTCCTGCAAGTCACTGGCGTCGGCGTGACACGCCTGCGAGTGAGAGACTGTGCACTAAGAGGCACATGTGCTAAAGAAGGCGGTGAGCCTTGTATGACAACGCATGCCACTTCCACGAAACGCATGACAACGCGGACAAAACGGATTCCCGGGTGCAGTAGATAGTCCCAGGGGAGTTGGAGAGTAGTCGGGCACCTCCTGCCAAATCACGGCAGCCGTAGTGGCACGCCTGCGAGTGAGAGGCAGTGCACTGTGAGGCACTTGTGCTAAAGAAGGCGGTGAGTCCTGTACTCACGCCTGCCACTTCCACGAAACGCATGACAACGCCACCAACATGAGATCCCAGGTGCACTAGACCCAGGGGAACCTCGCCAATAGAGGCGCAACTCCGGGAACTCACGGGCGACGGAGTGGCATGCGTGAGAGTGAGACGGTGTGCAAGAGGAAAGGGCGAGCCTTGTACTCACGCCTGCTACTTCCACGAAACACATCACCGCGCGGCCAAAACGGATTCCCGGGTGCACAAGATAGTCCCAGGGGAGTTGGGGAGTAGGCGCACACCTCCTGCCAAATCACGGCAGCCGTAGTGGCACGCCTGCGAGTGAGAGGCTGTGGACTTTGAGGCACATGTGCTAAAGCAGGCGGTGAGTCTTGTACTTACTCCTGCTACTTCCACCAAACACATCACAGCGCGGCCAAAATGGATTGTCGGGTGCACTAGATAGTCTAAGGGGAGTCGGGGAGTAGGCGCGCACCTCCTGCCAAATCACGGGCGCCAGTGTGGCACGCGTGCGAGTGAGAGGCTGTGCACTATGAAGCACATGTGCTAAAAAAGGCGGTGAGTCTTGTACTCACGCCCGCTACTTGCATGAAACAAATGACCACGAGGCCAAAATGGATTCCCGGGTGCAGTAGATAGACTCAGGGGAATTAGGGAGTAGGCGCGCTCCTCCTGCAAGTCACTGGCGTCGGCGTGACACGCCTGCGAGTGAGAGACTGTGCACTAAGAGGCACATGTGCTAAAGAAGGCGGTGAGCCTTGTATGACAACGCATGCCACTTCCACGAAACGCATGACAACGCGGACAAAACGGATTCCCGGGTGCAGTAGATAGTCCCAGGGGAGTTGGAGAGTAGTCGGGCACCTCCTGCCAAATCACGGCAGCCGTAGTGGCACGCCTGCGAGTGAGAGGCAGTGCACTGTGAGGCACTTGTGCTAAAGAAGGCGGTGAGTCCTGTACTCACGCCTGCCACTTCCACGAAACGCATGACAACGCCACCAACATGAGATCCCAGGTGCACTAGACCCAGGGGAACCTCGCCAATAGAGGCGCAACTCCGGGAACTCACGGGCGACGGAGTGATATGCGTGAGAGTGAGACGGTGTGCAAGAGGAAAGGGCGAGCCTTGTACTCACGCCTGCTACTTCCAGGAAACACATCACCGCGCGGCCAAAACGGATTCCCGGGTGCACAAGATAGTCCCAGGGGAGTTGGGGAGTAGGCGCGCACCTCCTGCCAAATCACGGCAGCCGTAGTGGCACGCCTGCGAGTGAGAGGCTGTGGACTTTGAGGCACATGTGCTAAAGCAGGCGGTGAGTCTTGTACTTACTCCTGCTACTTCCACCAAACACATCACAGCGCGGCCAAAATGGAGTGTCGGGTGCAGTAGATAGTCCCAGGGGAGTCGGGGAGTAGGCGCGCACCTCCTGCCAAATCACGGGCGCCGGTGTGGCACGCCTGCGAGTGAGAGGCTGTGCACTATGAGGCACATGTGCTAAAGAAGGCGGTGAGCCTTGTATGACAACGCATGCCACTTCCACGAAACGCATGACAACGCGGACAAAACGGATTCCCGGGTGCAGTAGATAGTCCCAGGGGAGTTGGAGAGTAGTCGGGCACCTCCTGCCAAATCACGGCAGCCGTAGTGGCACGCCTGCGAGTGAGAGGCAGTGCACTGTGAGGCACTTGTGCTAAAGAAGGCGGTGAGTCCTGTACTCACGCCTGCCACTTCCACGAAACGCATGACAACGCCACCAACATGAGATCCCAGGTGCACTAGACCCAGGGGAACCTCGCCAATAGAGGCGCAACTCCGGGAACTCACGGGCGACGGAGTGATATGCGTGAGAGTGAGACGGTGTGCAAGAGGAAAGGGCGAGCCTTGTACTCACGCCTGCTACTTCCAGGAAACACATCACCACGCGGCCAAAACGGATTCCCGGGTGCACAAGATAGTCCCAGGGGAGTTGGGGAGTAGGCGCGCACCTCCTGCCAAATCACGGCAGCCGTAGTGGCACGCCTGCGAGTGAGAGGCTGTGGACTTTGAGGCACATGTGCTAAAGCAGGCGGTGAGTCTTGTACTTACTCCTGCTACTTCCACCAAACACATCACAGCGCGGCCAAAATGGAGTGTCGGGTGCAGTAGATAGTCCCAGGGGAGTCGGGGAGTAGGCGCGCACCTCCTGCCAAATCACGGGCGCCGGTGTGGCACGCCTGCGAGTGAGAGGCTGTGCACTATGAGGCACATGTGCTAAAGAAGGCGGTGAGCCTTGTATGACAACGCATGCCACTTCCACGAAACGCATGACAACGCGGACAAAACGGATTCCCGGGTGCAGTAGATAGTCCCAGGGGAGTTGGAGAGTAGTCGGGCACCTCCTTCCAAATCACGGCAGCCGTAGTGGCACGCCTGCGAGTGAGAGGCTGTGCACTGTGAGGCACTTGTGCTAAAGAAGGCGGTGAGTCCTGTACTCACGCCTGCCACTTCCACGAAACGCATGACAACGCCACCAACATGAGATCCCAGGTGCACTAGACCCAGGGGAACCTCGCCAATAGAGGCGCAACTCCGGGAACTCACGGGCGACGGAGTGGCATGCGTGAGAGTGAGACGGTGTGCAAGAGGAAAGGGCGAGCCTTGTACTCACGCCTGCTACTTCCACGAAACACATCACCGCGCGGCCAAAACGGATTCCCGGGTGCACAAGATAGTCCCAGGGGAGTTGGGGAGTAGGCGCACACCTCCTGCCAAATCACGGCAGCCGTAGTGGCACGCCTGCGAGTGAGAGGCTGTGGACTTTGAGGCACATGTGCTAAAGCAGGCGGTGAGTCTTGTACCTACTCCTGCTACTTCCACCAAACACATCACAGCGCGGCCAAAATGGATTGTCGGGTGCACTAGATAGTCTAAGAGGAGTCGGGGAGTAGGCGCGCACCTCCTACCAAATCACGGGCGCCAGTGTGGCACGCTTGCGAGTGAGAGGCTGTGCACTATGAAGCACATGTGCTAAAAAAGGCGGTGAGTCTTGTACTCACGCCCGCTACTTGCATGAAACAAATGACCACGCGGCCAAAATGGATTCCCGGGTGCAGTAGATAGTCTCAGGGGAATTGGGGAGTAGGCGCGCTCCTCCTGCAAGTCACTGGCGTCGGCGTGACACGCCTGCGAGTGAGAGACTGTGCACTAAGAGGCACATGTGCTAAAGAAGGCGGTGAGCCTTGTATGACAACGCATGCCACTTCCACGAAACGCATGACAACGCGGACAAAACGGATTCCCGGGTGCAGTAGATAGTCCCAGGGGAGTTGGAGAGTAGTCGGGCACCTCCTGCCAAATCACGGCAGCCGTAGTGGCACGCCTGCGAGTGAGAGGCAGTGCACTGTGAGGCACTTGTGCTAAAGAAGGCGGTGAGTCCTGTACTCACGCCTGCCACTTCCACGAAACGCATGACAACGCCACCAACATGAGATCCCAGGTGCACTAGACCCAGGGGAACCTCGCCAATAGAGGCGCAACTCCGGGAACTCACGGGCGACGGAGTGGCATGCGTGAGAGTGAGACGGTGTGCAAGAGGAAAGGGCGAGCCTTGTACTCACGCCTGCTACTTCCACGAAACACATCACCGCGCGGCCAAAACGGATTCCCGGGTGCACAAGATAGTCCCAGGGGAGTTGGGGAGTAGGCGCAAACCTCCTGCCAAATCACGGCAGCCGTAGTGGCACGCCTGCGAGTGAGAGGCTGTGGACTTTGAGGCACATGTGCTAAAGCAGGCGGTGAGTCTTGTACTTACTCCTGCTACTTCCACCAAACACATCACAGCGCGGCCAAAATGGATTGTCGGGTGCACTAGATAGTCTAAGGGGAGTCGGGGAGTAGGCGCGCACCTCCTGCCAAATCACGGGCGCCAGTGTGGCACGCGTGCGAGTGAGAGGCTGTGCACTATGAAGCACATGTGCTAAAAAAGGCGGTGAGTCTTGTACTCACGCCCGCTACTTGCATGAAACAAATGACCACGAGGCCAAAATGGATTCCCGGGTGCAGTAGATAGACTCAGGGGAATTAGGGAGTAGGCGCGCTCCTCCTGCAAGTCACTGGCGTCGGCGTGACACGCCTGCGAGTGAGAGACTGTGCACTAAGAGGCACATGTGCTAAAGAAGGCGGTGAGCCTTGTATGACAACGCATGCCACTTCCACGAAACGCATGACAACGCGGACAAAACGGATTCCCGGGTGCAGTAGATAGTCCCAGGGGAGTTGGAGAGTAGTCGGGCACCTCCTGCCAAATCACGGCAGCCGTAGTGGCACGCCTGCGAGTGAGAGGCAGTGCACTGTGAGGCACTTGTGCTAAAGAAGGCGGTGAGTCCTGTACTCACGCCTGCCACTTCCACGAAACGCATGACAACGCCACCAACATGAGATCCCAGGTGCACTAGACCCAGGGGAACCTCGCCAATAGAGGCGCAACTCCGGGAACTCACGGGCGACGGAGTGATATGCGTGAGAGTGAGACGGTGTGCAAGAGGAAAGGGCGAGCCTTGTACTCACGCCTGCTACTTCCAGGAAACACATCACCGCGCGGCCAAAACGGATTCCCGGGTGCACAAGATAGTCCCAGGGGAGTTGGGGAGTAGGCGCGCACCTCCTGCCAAATCACGGCAGCCGTAGTGGCACGCCTGCGAGTGAGAGGCTGTGGACTTTGAGGCACATGTGCTAAAGCAGGCGGTGAGTCTTGTACTTACTCCTGCTACTTCCACCAAACACATCACAGCGCGGCCAAAATGGAGTGTCGGGTGCAGTAGATAGTCCCAGGGGAGTCGGGGAGTAGGCGCGCACCTCCTGCCAAATCACGGGCGCCGGTGTGGCACGCCTGCGAGTGAGAGGCTGTGCACTATGAGGCACATGTGCTAAAGAAGGCGGTGAGCCTTGTATGACAACGCATGCCACTTCCACGAAACGCATGACAACGCGGACAAAACGGATTCCCGGGTGCAGTAGATAGTCCCAGGGGAGTTGGAGAGTAGTCGGGCACCTCCTGCCAAATCACGGCAGCCGTAGTGGCACGCCTGCGAGTGAGAGGCAGTGCACTGTGAGGCACTTGTGCTAAAGAAGGCGGTGAGTCCTGTACTCACGCCTGCCACTTCCACGAAACGCATGACAACGCCACCAACATGAGATCCCAGGTGCACTAGACCCAGGGGAACCTCGCCAATAGAGGCGCAACTCCGGGAACTCACGGGCGACGGAGTGATATGCGTGAGAGTGAGACGGTGTGCAAGAGGAAAGGGCGAGCCTTGTACTCACGCCTGCTACTTCCAGGAAACACATCACCGCGCGGCCAAAACGGATTCCCGGGTGCACAAGATAGTCCCAGGGGAGTTGGGGAGTAGGCGCGCACCTCCTGCCAAATCACGGCAGCCGTAGTGGCACGCCTGCGAGTGAGAGGCTGTGGACTTTGAGGCACATGTGCTAAAGCAGGCGGTGAGTCTTGTACTTACTCCTGCTACTTCCACCAAACACATCACAGCGCGGCCAAAATGGAGTGTCGGGTGCAGTAGATAGTCCCAGGGGAGTCGGGGAGTAGGCGCGCACCTCCTGCCAAATCACGGGCGCCGGTGTGGCACGCCTGCGAGTGAGAGGCTGTGCACTATGAGGCACATGTGCTAAAGAAGGCGGTGAGCCTTGTATGACAACGCATGCCACTTCCACGAAACGCATGACAACGCGGACAAAACGGATTCCCGGGTGCAGTAGATAGTCCCAGGGGAGTTGGAGAGTAGTCGGGCACCTCCTGCCAAATCACGGCAGCCGTAGTGGCACGCCTGCGAGTGAGAGGCTGTGCACTGTGAGGCACTTGTGCTAAAGAAGGCGGTGAGTCCTGTACTCACGCCTGCCACTTCCACGAAACGCATGACAACGCCACCAACATGAGATCCCAGGTGCACTAGACCCAGGGGAACCTCGCCAATAGAGGCGCAACTCCGGGAACTCACGGGCGACGGAGTGGCATGCGTGAGAGTGAGACGGTGTGCAAGAGGAAAGGGCGAGCCTTGTACTCACGCCTGCTACTTCCACGAAACACATCACCGCGCGGCCAAAACGGATTCCCGGGTGCACAAGATAGTCCCAGGGGAGTTGGGGAGTAGGCGCACACCTCCTGCCAAATCACGGCAGCCGTAGTGGCACGCCTGCGAGTGAGAGGCTGTGGACTTTGAGGCACATGTGCTAAAGCAGGCGGTGAGTCTTGTACCTACTCCTGCTACTTCCACCAAACACATCACAGCGCGGCCAAAATGGATTGTCGGGTGCACTAGATAGTCTAAGAGGAGTCGGGGAGTAGGCGCGCACCTCCTACCAAATCACGGGCGCCAGTGTGGCACGCTTGCGAGTGAGAGGCTGTGCACTATGAAGCACATGTGCTAAAAAAGGCGGTGAGTCTTGTACTCACGCCCGCTACTTGCATGAAACAAATGACCACGCGGCCAAAATGGATTCCCGGGTGCAGTAGATAGTCTCAGGGGAATTGGGGAGTAGGCGCGCTCCTCCTGCAAGTCACTGGCGTCGGCGTGACACGCCTGCGAGTGAGAGACTGTGCACTAAGAGGCACATGTGCTAAAGAAGGCGGTGAGCCTTGTATGACAACGCATGCCACTTCCACGAAACGCATGACAACGCGGACAAAACGGATTCCCGGGTGCAGTAGATAGTCCCAGGGGAGTTGGAGAGTAGTCGGGCACCTCCTGCCAAATCACGGCAGCCGTAGTGGCACGCCTGCGAGTGAGAGGCAGTGCACTGTGAGGCACTTGTGCTAAAGAAGGCGGTGAGTCCTGTACTCACGCCTGCCACTTCCACGAAACGCATGACAACGCCACCAACATGAGATCCCAGGTGCACTAGACCCAGGGGAACCTCGCCAATAGAGGCGCAACTCCGGGAACTCACGGGCGACGGAGTGGCATGCGTGAGAGTGAGACGGTGTGCAAGAGGAAAGGGCGAGCCTTGTACTCACGCCTGCTACTTCCACGAAACACATCACCGCGCGGCCAAAACGGATTCCCGGGTGCACAAGATAGTCCCAGGGGAGTTGGGGAGTAGGCGCACACCTCCTGCCAAATCACGGCAGCCGTAGTGGCACGCCTGCGAGTGAGAGGCTGTGGACTTTGAGGCACATGTGCTAAAGCAGGCGGTGAGTCTTGTACTTACTCCTGCTACTTCCACCAAACACATCACAGCGCGGCCAAAATGGATTGTCGGGTGCACTAGATAGTCTAAGGGGAGTCGGGGAGTAGGCGCGCACCTCCTGCCAAATCACGGGCGCCAGTGTGGCACGCGTGCGAGTGAGAGGCTGTGCACTATGAAGCACATGTGCTAAAAAAGGCGGTGAGTCTTGTACTCACGCCCGCTACTTGCATGAAACAAATGACCACGAGGCCAAAATGGATTCCCGGGTGCAGTAGATAGACTCAGGGGAATTAGGGAGTAGGCGCGCTCCTCCTGCAAGTCACTGGCGTCGGCGTGACACGCCTGCGAGTGAGAGACTGTGCACTAAGAGGCACATGTGCTAAAGAAGGCGGTGAGCCTTGTATGACAACGCATGCCACTTCCACGAAACGCATGACAACGCGGACAAAACGGATTCCCGGGTGCAGTAGATAGTCCCAGGGGAGTTGGAGAGTAGTCGGGCACCTCCTGCCAAATCACGGCAGCCGTAGTGGCACGCCTGCGAGTGAGAGGCAGTGCACTGTGAGGCACTTGTGCTAAAGAAGGCGGTGAGTCCTGTACTCACGCCTGCCACTTCCACGAAACGCATGACAACGCCACCAACATGAGATCCCAGGTGCACTAGACCCAGGGGAACCTCGCCAATAGAGGCGCAACTCCGGGAACTCACGGGCGACGGAGTGATATGCGTGAGAGTGAGACGGTGTGCAAGAGGAAAGGGCGAGCCTTGTACTCACGCCTGCTACTTCCAGGAAACACATCACCGCGCGGCCAAAACGGATTCCCGGGTGCACAAGATAGTCCCAGGGGAGTTGGGGAGTAGGCGCGCACCTCCTGCCAAATCACGGCAGCCGTAGTGGCACGCCTGCGAGTGAGAGGCTGTGGACTTTGAGGCACATGTGCTAAAGCAGGCGGTGAGTCTTGTACTTACTCCTGCTACTTCCACCAAACACATCACAGCGCGGCCAAAATGGAGTGTCGGGTGCAGTAGATAGTCCCAGGGGAGTCGGGGAGTAGGCGCGCACCTCCTGCCAAATCACGGGCGCCGGTGTGGCACGCCTGCGAGTGAGAGGCTGTGCACTATGAGGCACATGTGCTAAAGAAGGCGGTGAGCCTTGTATGACAACGCATGCCACTTCCACGAAACGCATGACAACGCGGACAAAACGGATTCCCGGGTGCAGTAGATAGTCCCAGGGGAGTTGGAGAGTAGTCGGGCACCTCCTGCCAAATCACGGCAGCCGTAGTGGCACGCCTGCGAGTGAGAGGCAGTGCACTGTGAGGCACTTGTGCTAAAGAAGGCGGTGAGTCCTGTACTCACGCCTGCCACTTCCACGAAACGCATGACAACGCCACCAACATGAGATCCCAGGTGCACTAGACCCAGGGGAACCTCGCCAATAGAGGCGCAACTCCGGGAACTCACGGGCGACGGAGTGATATGCGTGAGAGTGAGACGGTGTGCAAGAGGAAAGGGCGAGCCTTGTACTCACGCCTGCTACTTCCAGGAAACACATCACCGCGCGGCCAAAACGGATTCCCGGGTGCACAAGATAGTCCCAGGGGAGTTGGGGAGTAGGCGCGCACCTCCTGCCAAATCACGGCAGCCGTAGTGGCACGCCTGCGAGTGAGAGGCTGTGGACTTTGAGGCACATGTGCTAAAGCAGGCGGTGAGTCTTGTACTTACTCCTGCTACTTCCACCAAACACATCACAGCGCGGCCAAAATGGAGTGTCGGGTGCAGTAGATAGTCCCAGGGGAGTCGGGGAGTAGGCGCGCACCTCCTGCCAAATCACGGGCGCCGGTGTGGCACGCCTGCGAGTGAGAGGCTGTGCACTATGAGGCACATGTGCTAAAGAAGGCGGTGAGCCTTGTATGACAACGCATGCCACTTCCACGAAACGCATGACAACGCGGACAAAACGGATTCCCGGGTGCAGTAGATAGTCCCAGGGGAGTTGGAGAGTAGTCGGGCACCTCCTGCCAAATCACGGCAGCCGTAGTGGCACGCCTGCGAGTGAGAGGCTGTGCACTGTGAGGCACTTGTGCTAAAGAAGGCGGTGAGTCCTGTACTCACGCCTGCCACTTCCACGAAACGCATGACAACGCCACCAACATGAGATCCCAGGTGCACTAGACCCAGGGGAACCTCGCCAATAGAGGCGCAACTCCGGGAACTCACGGGCGACGGAGTGGCATGCGTGAGAGTGAGACGGTGTGCAAGAGGAAAGGGCGAGCCTTGTACTCACGCCTGCTACTTCCACGAAACACATCACCGCGCGGCCAAAACGGATTCCCGGGTGCACAAGATAGTCCCAGGGGAGTTGGGGAGTAGGCGCACACCTCCTGCCAAATCACGGCAGCCGTAGTGGCACGCCTGCGAGTGAGAGGCTGTGGACTTTGAGGCACATGTGCTAAAGCAGGCGGTGAGTCTTGTACCTACTCCTGCTACTTCCACCAAACACATCACAGCGCGGCCAAAATGGATTGTCGGGTGCACTAGATAGTCTAAGAGGAGTCGGGGAGTAGGCGCGCACCTCCTACCAAATCACGGGCGCCAGTGTGGCACGCTTGCGAGTGAGAGGCTGTGCACTATGAAGCACATGTGCTAAAAAAGGCGGTGAGTCTTGTACTCACGCCCGCTACTTGCATGAAACAAATGACCACGCGGCCAAAATGGATTCCCGGGTGCAGTAGATAGTCTCAGGGGAATTGGGGAGTAGGCGCGCTCCTCCTGCAAGTCACTGGCGTCGGCGTGACACGCCTGCGAGTGAGAGACTGTGCACTAAGAGGCACATGTGCTAAAGAAGGCGGTGAGCCTTGTATGACAACGCATGCCACTTCCACGAAACGCATGACAACGCGGACAAAACGGATTCCCGGGTGCAGTAGATAGTCCCAGGGGAGTTGGAGAGTAGTCGGGCACCTCCTGCCAAATCACGGCAGCCGTAGTGGCACGCCTGCGAGTGAGAGGCAGTGCACTGTGAGGCACTTGTGCTAAAGAAGGCGGTGAGTCCTGTACTCACGCCTGCCACTTCCACGAAACGCATGACAACGCCACCAACATGAGATCCCAGGTGCACTAGACCCAGGGGAACCTCGCCAATAGAGGCGCAACTCCGGGAACTCACGGGCGACGGAGTGGCATGCGTGAGAGTGAGACGGTGTGCAAGAGGAAAGGGCGAGCCTTGTACTCACGCCTGCTACTTCCACGAAACACATCACCGCGCGGCCAAAACGGATTCCCGGGTGCACAAGATAGTCCCAGGGGAGTTGGGGAGTAGGCGCACACCTCCTGCCAAATCACGGCAGCCGTAGTGGCACGCCTGCGAGTGAGAGGCTGTGGACTTTGAGGCACATGTGCTAAAGCAGGCGGTGAGTCTTGTACTTACTCCTGCTACTTCCACCAAACACATCACAGCGCGGCCAAAATGGATTGTCGGGTGCACTAGATAGTCTAAGGGGAGTCGGGGAGTAGGCGCGCACCTCCTGCCAAATCACGGGCGCCAGTGTGGCACGCGTGCGAGTGAGAGGCTGTGCACTATGAAGCACATGTGCTAAAAAAGGCGGTGAGTCTTGTACTCACGCCCGCTACTTGCATGAAACAAATGACCACGAGGCCAAAATGGATTCCCGGGTGCAGTAGATAGACTCAGGGGAATTAGGGAGTAGGCGCGCTCCTCCTGCAAGTCACTGGCGTCGGCGTGACACGCCTGCGAGTGAGAGACTGTGCACTAAGAGGCACATGTGCTAAAGAAGGCGGTGAGCCTTGTATGACAACGCATGCCACTTCCACGAAACGCATGACAACGCGGACAAAACGGATTCCCGGGTGCAGTAGATAGTCCCAGGGGAGTTGGAGAGTAGTCGGGCACCTCCTGCCAAATCACGGCAGCCGTAGTGGCACGCCTGCGAGTGAGAGGCAGTGCACTGTGAGGCACTTGTGCTAAAGAAGGCGGTGAGTCCTGTACTCACGCCTGCCACTTCCACGAAACGCATGACAACGCCACCAACATGAGATCCCAGGTGCACTAGACCCAGGGGAACCTCGCCAATAGAGGCGCAACTCCGGGAACTCACGGGCGACGGAGTGATATGCGTGAGAGTGAGACGGTGTGCAAGAGGAAAGGGCGAGCCTTGTACTCACGCCTGCTACTTCCAGGAAACACATCACCGCGCGGCCAAAACGGATTCCCGGGTGCACAAGATAGTCCCAGGGGAGTTGGGGAGTAGGCGCGCACCTCCTGCCAAATCACGGCAGCCGTAGTGGCACGCCTGCGAGTGAGAGGCTGTGGACTTTGAGGCACATGTGCTAAAGCAGGCGGTGAGTCTTGTACTTACTCCTGCTACTTCCACCAAACACATCACAGCGCGGCCAAAATGGAGTGTCGGGTGCAGTAGATAGTCCCAGGGGAGTCGGGGAGTAGGCGCGCACCTCCTGCCAAATCACGGGCGCCGGTGTGGCACGCCTGCGAGTGAGAGGCTGTGCACTATGAGGCACATGTGCTAAAGAAGGCGGTGAGCCTTGTATGACAACGCATGCCACTTCCACGAAACGCATGACAACGCGGACAAAACGGATTCCCGGGTGCAGTAGATAGTCCCAGGGGAGTTGGAGAGTAGTCGGGCACCTCCTGCCAAATCACGGCAGCCGTAGTGGCACGCCTGCGAGTGAGAGGCAGTGCACTGTGAGGCACTTGTGCTAAAGAAGGCGGTGAGTCCTGTACTCACGCCTGCCACTTCCACGAAACGCATGACAACGCCACCAACATGAGATCCCAGGTGCACTAGACCCAGGGGAACCTCGCCAATAGAGGCGCAACTCCGGGAACTCACGGGCGACGGAGTGATATGCGTGAGAGTGAGACGGTGTGCAAGAGGAAAGGGCGAGCCTTGTACTCACGCCTGCTACTTCCAGGAAACACATCACCGCGCGGCCAAAACGGATTCCCGGGTGCACAAGATAGTCCCAGGGGAGTTGGGGAGTAGGCGCGCACCTCCTGCCAAATCACGGCAGCCGTAGTGGCACGCCTGCGAGTGAGAGGCTGTGGACTTTGAGGCACATGTGCTAAAGCAGGCGGTGAGTCTTGTACTTACTCCTGCTACTTCCACCAAACACATCACAGCGCGGCCAAAATGGAGTGTCGGGTGCAGTAGATAGTCCCAGGGGAGTCGGGGAGTAGGCGCGCACCTCCTGCCAAATCACGGGCGCCGGTGTGGCACGCCTGCGAGTGAGAGGCTGTGCACTATGAGGCACATGTGCTAAAGAAGGCGGTGAGCCTTGTATGACAACGCATGCCACTTCCACGAAACGCATGACAACGCGGACAAAACGGATTCCCGGGTGCAGTAGATAGTCCCAGGGGAGTTGGAGAGTAGTCGGGCACCTCCTGCCAAATCACGGCAGCCGTAGTGGCACGCCTGCGAGTGAGAGGCTGTGCACTGTGAGGCACTTGTGCTAAAGAAGGCGGTGAGTCCTGTACTCACGCCTGCCACTTCCACGAAACGCATGACAACGCCACCAACATGAGATCCCAGGTGCACTAGACCCAGGGGAACCTCGCCAATAGAGGCGCAACTCCGGGAACTCACGGGCGACGGAGTGGCATGCGTGAGAGTGAGACGGTGTGCAAGAGGAAAGGGCGAGCCTTGTACTCACGCCTGCTACTTCCACGAAACACATCACCGCGCGGCCAAAACGGATTCCCGGGTGCACAAGATAGTCCCAGGGGAGTTGGGGAGTAGGCGCACACCTCCTGCCAAATCACGGCAGCCGTAGTGGCACGCCTGCGAGTGAGAGGCTGTGGACTTTGAGGCACATGTGCTAAAGCAGGCGGTGAGTCTTGTACCTACTCCTGCTACTTCCACCAAACACATCACAGCGCGGCCAAAATGGATTGTCGGGTGCACTAGATAGTCTAAGAGGAGTCGGGGAGTAGGCGCGCACCTCCTACCAAATCACGGGCGCCAGTGTGGCACGCTTGCGAGTGAGAGGCTGTGCACTATGAAGCACATGTGCTAAAAAAGGCGGTGAGTCTTGTACTCACGCCCGCTACTTGCATGAAACAAATGACCACGAGGCCAAAATGGATTCCCGGGTGCAGTAGATAGACTCAGGGGAATTAGGGAGTAGGCGCGCTCCTCCTGCAAGTCACTGGCGTCGGCGTGACACGCCTGCGAGTGAGAGACTGTGCACTAAGAGGCACATGTGCTAAAGAAGGCGGTGAGCCTTGTATGACAACGCATGCCACTTCCACGAAACGCATGACAACGCGGACAAAACGGATTCCCGGGTGCAGTAGATAGTCCCAGGGGAGTTGGAGAGTAGTCGGGCACCTCCTGCCAAATCACGGCAGCCGTAGTGGCACGCCTGCGAGTGAGAGGCAGTGCACTGTGAGGCACTTGTGCTAAAGAAGGCGGTGAGTCCTGTACTCACGCCTGCCACTTCCACGAAACGCATGACAACGCCACCAACATGAGATCCCAGGTGCACTAGACCCAGGGGAACCTCGCCAATAGAGGCGCAACTCCGGGAACTCACGGGCGACGGAGTGATATGCGTGAGAGTGAGACGGTGTGCAAGAGGAAAGGGCGAGCCTTGTACTCACGCCTGCTACTTCCAGGAAACACATCACCGCGCGGCCAAAACGGATTCCCGGGTGCACAAGATAGTCCCAGGGGAGTTGGGGAGTAGGCGCGCACCTCCTGCCAAATCACGGCAGCCGTAGTGGCACGCCTGCGAGTGAGAGGCTGTGGACTTTGAGGCACATGTGCTAAAGCAGGCGGTGAGTCTTGTACTTACTCCTGCTACTTCCACCAAACACATCACAGCGCGGCCAAAATGGAGTGTCGGGTGCAGTAGATAGTCCCAGGGGAGTCGGGGAGTAGGCGCGCACCTCCTGCCAAATCACGGGCGCCGGTGTGGCACGCCTGCGAGTGAGAGGCTGTGCACTATGAGGCACATGTGCTAAAGAAGGCGGTGAGCCTTGTATGACAACGCATGCCACTTCCACGAAACGCATGACAACGCGGACAAAACGGATTCCCGGGTGCAGTAGATAGTCCCAGGGGAGTTGGAGAGTAGTCGGGCACCTCCTGCCAAATCACGGCAGCCGTAGTGGCACGCCTGCGAGTGAGAGGCAGTGCACTGTGAGGCACTTGTGCTAAAGAAGGCGGTGAGTCCTGTACTCACGCCTGCCACTTCCACGAAACGCATGACAACGCCACCAACATGAGATCCCAGGTGCACTAGACCCAGGGGAACCTCGCCAATAGAGGCGCAACTCCGGGAACTCACGGGCGACGGAGTGATATGCGTGAGAGTGAGACGGTGTGCAAGAGGAAAGGGCGAGCCTTGTACTCACGCCTGCTACTTCCAGGAAACACATCACCGCGCGGCCAAAACGGATTCCCGGGTGCACAAGATAGTCCCAGGGGAGTTGGGGAGTAGGCGCGCACCTCCTGCCAAATCACGGCAGCCGTAGTGGCACGCCTGCGAGTGAGAGGCTGTGGACTTTGAGGCACATGTGCTAAAGCAGGCGGTGAGTCTTGTACTTACTCCTGCTACTTCCACCAAACACATCACAGCGCGGCCAAAATGGAGTGTCGGGTGCAGTAGATAGTCCCAGGGGAGTCGGGGAGTAGGCGCGCACCTCCTGCCAAATCACGGGCGCCGGTGTGGCACGCCTGCGAGTGAGAGGCTGTGCACTATGAGGCACATGTGCTAAAGAAGGCGGTGAGCCTTGTATGACAACGCATGCCACTTCCACGAAACGCATGACAACGCGGACAAAACGGATTCCCGGGTGCAGTAGATAGTCCCAGGGGAGTTGGAGAGTAGTCGGGCACCTCCTGCCAAATCACGGCAGCCGTAGTGGCACGCCTGCGAGTGAGAGGCTGTGCACTGTGAGGCACTTGTGCTAAAGAAGGCGGTGAGTCCTGTACTCACGCCTGCCACTTCCACGAAACGCATGACAACGCCACCAACATGAGATCCCAGGTGCACTAGACCCAGGGGAACCTCGCCAATAGAGGCGCAACTCCGGGAACTCACGGGCGACGGAGTGGCATGCGTGAGAGTGAGACGGTGTGCAAGAGGAAAGGGCGAGCCTTGTACTCACGCCTGCTACTTCCACGAAACACATCACCGCGCGGCCAAAACGGATTCCCGGGTGCACAAGATAGTCCCAGGGGAGTTGGGGAGTAGGCGCACACCTCCTGCCAAATCACGGCAGCCGTAGTGGCACGCCTGCGAGTGAGAGGCTGTGGACTTTGAGGCACATGTGCTAAAGCAGGCGGTGAGTCTTGTACCTACTCCTGCTACTTCCACCAAACACATCACAGCGCGGCCAAAATGGATTGTCGGGTGCACTAGATAGTCTAAGAGGAGTCGGGGAGTAGGCGCGCACCTCCTACCAAATCACGGGCGCCAGTGTGGCACGCTTGCGAGTGAGAGGCTGTGCACTATGAAGCACATGTGCTAAAAAAGGCGGTGAGTCTTGTACTCACGCCCGCTACTTGCATGAAACAAATGACCACGCGGCCAAAATGGATTCCCGGGTGCAGTAGATAGTCTCAGGGGAATTGGGGAGTAGGCGCGCTCCTCCTGCAAGTCACTGGCGTCGGCGTGACACGCCTGCGAGTGAGAGACTGTGCACTAAGAGGCACATGTGCTAAAGAAGGCGGTGAGCCTTGTATGACAACGCATGCCACTTCCACGAAACGCATGACAACGCGGACAAAACGGATTCCCGGGTGCAGTAGATAGTCCCAGGGGAGTTGGAGAGTAGTCGGGCACCTCCTGCCAAATCACGGCAGCCGTAGTGGCACGCCTGCGAGTGAGAGGCAGTGCACTGTGAGGCACTTGTGCTAAAGAAGGCGGTGAGTCCTGTACTCACGCCTGCCACTTCCACGAAACGCATGACAACGCCACCAACATGAGATCCCAGGTGCACTAGACCCAGGGGAACCTCGCCAATAGAGGCGCAACTCCGGGAACTCACGGGCGACGGAGTGGCATGCGTGAGAGTGAGACGGTGTGCAAGAGGAAAGGGCGAGCCTTGTACTCACGCCTGCTACTTCCACGAAACACATCACCGCGCGGCCAAAACGGATTCCCGGGTGCACAAGATAGTCCCAGGGGAGTTGGGGAGTAGGCGCACACCTCCTGCCAAATCACGGCAGCCGTAGTGGCACGCCTGCGAGTGAGAGGCTGTGGACTTTGAGGCACATGTGCTAAAGCAGGCGGTGAGTCTTGTACTTACTCCTGCTACTTCCACCAAACACATCACAGCGCGGCCAAAATGGATTGTCGGGTGCACTAGATAGTCTAAGGGGAGTCGGGGAGTAGGCGCGCACCTCCTGCCAAATCACGGGCGCCAGTGTGGCACGCGTGCGAGTGAGAGGCTGTGCACTATGAAGCACATGTGCTAAAAAAGGCGGTGAGTCTTGTACTCACGCCCGCTACTTGCATGAAACAAATGACCACGAGGCCAAAATGGATTCCCGGGTGCAGTAGATAGACTCAGGGGAATTAGGGAGTAGGCGCGCTCCTCCTGCAAGTCACTGGCGTCGGCGTGACACGCCTGCGAGTGAGAGACTGTGCACTAAGAGGCACATGTGCTAAAGAAGGCGGTGAGCCTTGTATGACAACGCATGCCACTTCCACGAAACGCATGACAACGCGGACAAAACGGATTCCCGGGTGCAGTAGATAGTCCCAGGGGAGTTGGAGAGTAGTCGGGCACCTCCTGCCAAATCACGGCAGCCGTAGTGGCACGCCTGCGAGTGAGAGGCAGTGCACTGTGAGGCACTTGTGCTAAAGAAGGCGGTGAGTCCTGTACTCACGCCTGCCACTTCCACGAAACGCATGACAACGCCACCAACATGAGATCCCAGGTGCACTAGACCCAGGGGAACCTCGCCAATAGAGGCGCAACTCCGGGAACTCACGGGCGACGGAGTGATATGCGTGAGAGTGAGACGGTGTGCAAGAGGAAAGGGCGAGCCTTGTACTCACGCCTGCTACTTCCAGGAAACACATCACCGCGCGGCCAAAACGGATTCCCGGGTGCACAAGATAGTCCCAGGGGAGTTGGGGAGTAGGCGCGCACCTCCTGCCAAATCACGGCAGCCGTAGTGGCACGCCTGCGAGTGAGAGGCTGTGGACTTTGAGGCACATGTGCTAAAGCAGGCGGTGAGTCTTGTACTTACTCCTGCTACTTCCACCAAACACATCACAGCGCGGCCAAAATGGAGTGTCGGGTGCAGTAGATAGTCCCAGGGGAGTCGGGGAGTAGGCGCGCACCTCCTGCCAAATCACGGGCGCCGGTGTGGCACGCCTGCGAGTGAGAGGCTGTGCACTATGAGGCACATGTGCTAAAGAAGGCGGTGAGCCTTGTATGACAACGCATGCCACTTCCACGAAACGCATGACAACGCGGACAAAACGGATTCCCGGGTGCAGTAGATAGTCCCAGGGGAGTTGGAGAGTAGTCGGGCACCTCCTGCCAAATCACGGCAGCCGTAGTGGCACGCCTGCGAGTGAGAGGCAGTGCACTGTGAGGCACTTGTGCTAAAGAAGGCGGTGAGTCCTGTACTCACGCCTGCCACTTCCACGAAACGCATGACAACGCCACCAACATGAGATCCCAGGTGCACTAGACCCAGGGGAACCTCGCCAATAGAGGCGCAACTCCGGGAACTCACGGGCGACGGAGTGATATGCGTGAGAGTGAGACGGTGTGCAAGAGGAAAGGGCGAGCCTTGTACTCACGCCTGCTACTTCCAGGAAACACATCACCGCGCGGCCAAAACGGATTCCCGGGTGCACAAGATAGTCCCAGGGGAGTTGGGGAGTAGGCGCGCACCTCCTGCCAAATCACGGCAGCCGTAGTGGCACGCCTGCGAGTGAGAGGCTGTGGACTTTGAGGCACATGTGCTAAAGCAGGCGGTGAGTCTTGTACTTACTCCTGCTACTTCCACCAAACACATCACAGCGCGGCCAAAATGGAGTGTCGGGTGCAGTAGATAGTCCCAGGGGAGTCGGGGAGTAGGCGCGCACCTCCTGCCAAATCACGGGCGCCGGTGTGGCACGCCTGCGAGTGAGAGGCTGTGCACTATGAGGCACATGTGCTAAAGAAGGCGGTGAGCCTTGTATGACAACGCATGCCACTTCCACGAAACGCATGACAACGCGGACAAAACGGATTCCCGGGTGCAGTAGATAGTCCCAGGGGAGTTGGAGAGTAGTCGGGCACCTCCTGCCAAATCACGGCAGCCGTAGTGGCACGCCTGCGAGTGAGAGGCTGTGCACTGTGAGGCACTTGTGCTAAAGAAGGCGGTGAGTCCTGTACTCACGCCTGCCACTTCCACGAAACGCATGACAACGCCACCAACATGAGATCCCAGGTGCACTAGACCCAGGGGAACCTCGCCAATAGAGGCGCAACTCCGGGAACTCACGGGCGACGGAGTGGCATGCGTGAGAGTGAGACGGTGTGCAAGAGGAAAGGGCGAGCCTTGTACTCACGCCTGCTACTTCCACGAAACACATCACCGCGCGGCCAAAACGGATTCCCGGGTGCACAAGATAGTCCCAGGGGAGTTGGGGAGTAGGCGCACACCTCCTGCCAAATCACGGCAGCCGTAGTGGCACGCCTGCGAGTGAGAGGCTGTGGACTTTGAGGCACATGTGCTAAAGCAGGCGGTGAGTCTTGTACCTACTCCTGCTACTTCCACCAAACACATCACAGCGCGGCCAAAATGGATTGTCGGGTGCACTAGATAGTCTAAGAGGAGTCGGGGAGTAGGCGCGCACCTCCTACCAAATCACGGGCGCCAGTGTGGCACGCTTGCGAGTGAGAGGCTGTGCACTATGAAGCACATGTGCTAAAAAAGGCGGTGAGTCTTGTACTCACGCCCGCTACTTGCATGAAACAAATGACCACGCGGCCAAAATGGATTCCCGGGTGCAGTAGATAGTCTCAGGGGAATTGGGGAGTAGGCGCGCTCCTCCTGCAAGTCACTGGCGTCGGCGTGACACGCCTGCGAGTGAGAGACTGTGCACTAAGAGGCACATGTGCTAAAGAAGGCGGTGAGCCTTGTATGACAACGCATGCCACTTCCACGAAACGCATGACAACGCGGACAAAACGGATTCCCGGGTGCAGTAGATAGTCCCAGGGGAGTTGGAGAGTAGTCGGGCACCTCCTGCCAAATCACGGCAGCCGTAGTGGCACGCCTGCGAGTGAGAGGCAGTGCACTGTGAGGCACTTGTGCTAAAGAAGGCGGTGAGTCCTGTACTCACGCCTGCCACTTCCACGAAACGCATGACAACGCCACCAACATGAGATCCCAGGTGCACTAGACCCAGGGGAACCTCGCCAATAGAGGCGCAACTCCGGGAACTCACGGGCGACGGAGTGGCATGCGTGAGAGTGAGACGGTGTGCAAGAGGAAAGGGCGAGCCTTGTACTCACGCCTGCTACTTCCACGAAACACATCACCGCGCGGCCAAAACGGATTCCCGGGTGCACAAGATAGTCCCAGGGGAGTTGGGGAGTAGGCGCACACCTCCTGCCAAATCACGGCAGCCGTAGTGGCACGCCTGCGAGTGAGAGGCTGTGGACTTTGAGGCACATGTGCTAAAGCAGGCGGTGAGTCTTGTACTTACTCCTGCTACTTCCACCAAACACATCACAGCGCGGCCAAAATGGATTGTCGGGTGCACTAGATAGTCTAAGGGGAGTCGGGGAGTAGGCGCGCACCTCCTGCCAAATCACGGGCGCCAGTGTGGCACGCGTGCGAGTGAGAGGCTGTGCACTATGAAGCACATGTGCTAAAAAAGGCGGTGAGTCTTGTACTCACGCCCGCTACTTGCATGAAACAAATGACCACGAGGCCAAAATGGATTCCCGGGTGCAGTAGATAGACTCAGGGGAATTAGGGAGTAGGCGCGCTCCTCCTGCAAGTCACTGGCGTCGGCGTGACACGCCTGCGAGTGAGAGACTGTGCACTAAGAGGCACATGTGCTAAAGAAGGCGGTGAGCCTTGTATGACAACGCATGCCACTTCCACGAAACGCATGACAACGCGGACAAAACGGATTCCCGGGTGCAGTAGATAGTCCCAGGGGAGTTGGAGAGTAGTCGGGCACCTCCTGCCAAATCACGGCAGCCGTAGTGGCACGCCTGCGAGTGAGAGGCAGTGCACTGTGAGGCACTTGTGCTAAAGAAGGCGGTGAGTCCTGTACTCACGCCTGCCACTTCCACGAAACGCATGACAACGCCACCAACATGAGATCCCAGGTGCACTAGACCCAGGGGAACCTCGCCAATAGAGGCGCAACTCCGGGAACTCACGGGCGACGGAGTGATATGCGTGAGAGTGAGACGGTGTGCAAGAGGAAAGGGCGAGCCTTGTACTCACGCCTGCTACTTCCAGGAAACACATCACCGCGCGGCCAAAACGGATTCCCGGGTGCACAAGATAGTCCCAGGGGAGTTGGGGAGTAGGCGCGCACCTCCTGCCAAATCACGGCAGCCGTAGTGGCACGCCTGCGAGTGAGAGGCTGTGGACTTTGAGGCACATGTGCTAAAGCAGGCGGTGAGTCTTGTACTTACTCCTGCTACTTCCACCAAACACATCACAGCGCGGCCAAAATGGAGTGTCGGGTGCAGTAGATAGTCCCAGGGGAGTCGGGGAGTAGGCGCGCACCTCCTGCCAAATCACGGGCGCCGGTGTGGCACGCCTGCGAGTGAGAGGCTGTGCACTATGAGGCACATGTGCTAAAGAAGGCGGTGAGCCTTGTATGACAACGCATGCCACTTCCACGAAACGCATGACAACGCGGACAAAACGGATTCCCGGGTGCAGTAGATAGTCCCAGGGGAGTTGGAGAGTAGTCGGGCACCTCCTGCCAAATCACGGCAGCCGTAGTGGCACGCCTGCGAGTGAGAGGCAGTGCACTGTGAGGCACTTGTGCTAAAGAAGGCGGTGAGTCCTGTACTCACGCCTGCCACTTCCACGAAACGCATGACAACGCCACCAACATGAGATCCCAGGTGCACTAGACCCAGGGGAACCTCGCCAATAGAGGCGCAACTCCGGGAACTCACGGGCGACGGAGTGATATGCGTGAGAGTGAGACGGTGTGCAAGAGGAAAGGGCGAGCCTTGTACTCACGCCTGCTACTTCCAGGAAACACATCACCGCGCGGCCAAAACGGATTCCCGGGTGCACAAGATAGTCCCAGGGGAGTTGGGGAGTAGGCGCGCACCTCCTGCCAAATCACGGCAGCCGTAGTGGCACGCCTGCGAGTGAGAGGCTGTGGACTTTGAGGCACATGTGCTAAAGCAGGCGGTGAGTCTTGTACTTACTCCTGCTACTTCCACCAAACACATCACAGCGCGGCCAAAATGGAGTGTCGGGTGCAGTAGATAGTCCCAGGGGAGTCGGGGAGTAGGCGCGCACCTCCTGCCAAATCACGGGCGCCGGTGTGGCACGCCTGCGAGTGAGAGGCTGTGCACTATGAGGCACATGTGCTAAAGAAGGCGGTGAGCCTTGTATGACAACGCATGCCACTTCCACGAAACGCATGACAACGCGGACAAAACGAATTCCCGGGTGCAGTAGATAGTCCCAGGGGAGTTGGAGAGTAGTCGGGCACCTCCTGCCAAATCACGGCAGCCGTAGTGGCACGCCTGCGAGTGAGAGGCTGTGCACTGTGAGGCACTTGTGCTAAAGAAGGCGGTGAGTCCTGTACTCACGCCTGCCACTTCCACGAAACGCATGACAACGCCACCAACATGAGATCCCAGGTGCACTAGACCCAGGGGAACCTCGCCAATAGAGGCGCAACTCCGGGAACTCACGGGCGACGGAGTGGCATGCGTGAGAGTGAGACGGTGTGCAAGAGGAAAGGGCGAGCCTTGTACTCACGCCTGCTACTTCCACGAAACACATCACCGCGCGGCCAAAACGGATTCCCGGGTGCACAAGATAGTCCCAGGGGAGTTGGGGAGTAGGCGCACACCTCCTGCCAAATCACGGCAGCCGTAGTGGCACGCCTGCGAGTGAGAGGCTGTGGACTTTGAGGCACATGTGCTAAAGCAGGCGGTGAGTCTTGTACCTACTCCTGCTACTTCCACCAAACACATCACAGCGCGGCCAAAATGGATTGTCGGGTGCACTAGATAGTCTAAGAGGAGTCGGGGAGTAGGCGCGCACCTCCTACCAAATCACGGGCGCCAGTGTGGCACGCTTGCGAGTGAGAGGCTGTGCACTATGAAGCACATGTGCTAAAAAAGGCGGTGAGTCTTGTACTCACGCCCGCTACTTGCATGAAACAAATGACCACGCGGCCAAAATGGATTCCCGGGTGCAGTAGATAGTCTCAGGGGAATTGGGGAGTAGGCGCGCTCCTCCTGCAAGTCACTGGCGTCGGCGTGACACGCCTGCGAGTGAGAGACTGTGCACTAAGAGGCACATGTGCTAAAGAAGGCGGTGAGCCTTGTATGACAACGCATGCCACTTCCACGAAACGCATGACAACGCGGACAAAACGGATTCCCGGGTGCAGTAGATAGTCCCAGGGGAGTTGGAGAGTAGTCGGGCACCTCCTGCCAAATCACGGCAGCCGTAGTGGCACGCCTGCGAGTGAGAGGCAGTGCACTGTGAGGCACTTGTGCTAAAGAAGGCGGTGAGTCCTGTACTCACGCCTGCCACTTCCACGAAACGCATGACAACGCCACCAACATGAGATCCCAGGTGCACTAGACCCAGGGGAACCTCGCCAATAGAGGCGCAACTCCGGGAACTCACGGGCGACGGAGTGGCATGCGTGAGAGTGAGACGGTGTGCAAGAGGAAAGGGCGAGCCTTGTACTCACGCCTGCTACTTCCACGAAACACATCACCGCGCGGCCAAAACGGATTCCCGGGTGCACAAGATAGTCCCAGGGGAGTTGGGGAGTAGGCGCACACCTCCTGCCAAATCACGGCAGCCGTAGTGGCACGCCTGCGAGTGAGAGGCTGTGGACTTTGAGGCACATGTGCTAAAGCAGGCGGTGAGTCTTGTACTTACTCCTGCTACTTCCACCAAACACATCACAGCGCGGCCAAAATGGATTGTCGGGTGCACTAGATAGTCTAAGGGGAGTCGGGGAGTAGGCGCGCACCTCCTGCCAAATCACGGGCGCCAGTGTGGCACGCGTGCGAGTGAGAGGCTGTGCACTATGAAGCACATGTGCTAAAAAAGGCGGTGAGTCTTGTACTCACGCCCGCTACTTGCATGAAACAAATGACCACGAGGCCAAAATGGATTCCCGGGTGCAGTAGATAGACTCAGGGGAATTAGGGAGTAGGCGCGCTCCTCCTGCAAGTCACTGGCGTTGGCGTGACACGCCTGCGAGTGAGAGACTGTGCACTAAGAGGCACATGTGCTAAAGAAGGCGGTGAGCCTTGTATGACAACGCATGCCACTTCCACGAAACGCATGACAACGCGGACAAAACGGATTCCCGGGTGCAGTAGATAGTCCCAGGGGAGTTGGAGAGTAGTCGGGCACCTCCTGCCAAATCACGGCAGCCGTAGTGGCACGCCTGCGAGTGAGAGGCAGTGCACTGTGAGGCACTTGTGCTAAAGAAGGCGGTGAGTCCTGTACTCACGCCTGCCACTTCCACGAAACGCATGACAACGCCACCAACATGAGATCCCAGGTGCACTAGACCCAGGGGAACCTCGCCAATAGAGGCGCAACTCCGGGAACTCACGGGCGACGGAGTGATATGCGTGAGAGTGAGACGGTGTGCAAGAGGAAAGGGCGAGCCTTGTACTCACGCCTGCTACTTCCAGGAAACACATCACCGCGCGGCCAAAACGGATTCCCGGGTGCACAAGATAGTCCCAGGGGAGTTGGGGAGTAGGCGCGCACCTCCTGCCAAATCACGGCAGCCGTAGTGGCACGCCTGCGAGTGAGAGGCTGTGGACTTTGAGGCACATGTGCTAAAGCAGGCGGTGAGTCTTGTACTTACTCCTGCTACTTCCACCAAACACATCACAGCGCGGCCAAAATGGAGTGTCGGGTGCAGTAGATAGTCCCAGGGGAGTCGGGGAGTAGGCGCGCACCTCCTGCCAAATCACGGGCGCCGGTGTGGCACGCCTGCGAGTGAGAGGCTGTGCACTATGAGGCACATGTGCTAAAGAAGGCGGTGAGCCTTGTATGACAACGCATGCCACTTCCACGAAACGCATGACAACGCGGACAAAACGGATTCCCGGGTGCAGTAGATAGTCCCAGGGGAGTTGGAGAGTAGTCGGGCACCTCCTGCCAAATCACGGCAGCCGTAGTGGCACGCCTGCGAGTGAGAGGCAGTGCACTGTGAGGCACTTGTGCTAAAGAAGGCGGTGAGTCCTGTACTCACGCCTGCCACTTCCACGAAACGCATGACAACGCCACCAACATGAGATCCCAGGTGCACTAGACCCAGGGGAACCTCGCCAATAGAGGCGCAACTCCGGGAACTCACGGGCGACGGAGTGATATGCGTGAGAGTGAGACGGTGTGCAAGAGGAAAGGGCGAGCCTTGTACTCACGCCTGCTACTTCCAGGAAACACATCACCGCGCGGCCAAAACGGATTCCCGGGTGCACAAGATAGTCCCAGGGGAGTTGGGGAGTAGGCGCGCACCTCCTGCCAAATCACGGCAGCCGTAGTGGCACGCCTGCGAGTGAGAGGCTGTGGACTTTGAGGCACATGTGCTAAAGCAGGCGGTGAGTCTTGTACTTACTCCTGCTACTTCCACCAAACACATCACAGCGCGGCCAAAATGGAGTGTCGGGTGCAGTAGATAGTCCCAGGGGAGTCGGGGAGTAGGCGCGCACCTCCTGCCAAATCACGGGCGCCGGTGTGGCACGCCTGCGAGTGAGAGGCTGTGCACTATGAGGCACATGTGCTAAAGAAGGCGGTGAGCCTTGTATGACAACGCATGCCACTTCCACGAAACGCATGACAACGCGGACAAAACGGATTCCCGGGTGCAGTAGATAGTCCCAGGGGAGTTGGAGAGTAGTCGGGCACCTCCTGCCAAATCACGGCAGCCGTAGTGGCACGCCTGCGAGTGAGAGGCTGTGCACTGTGAGGCACTTGTGCTAAAGAAGGCGGTGAGTCCTGTACTCACGCCTGCCACTTCCACGAAACGCATGACAACGCCACCAACATGAGATCCCAGGTGCACTAGACCCAGGGGAACCTCGCCAATAGAGGCGCAACTCCGGGAACTCACGGGCGACGGAGTGGCATGCGTGAGAGTGAGACGGTGTGCAAGAGGAAAGGGCGAGCCTTGTACTCACGCCTGCTACTTCCACGAAACACATCACCGCGCGGCCAAAACGGATTCCCGGGTGCACAAGATAGTCCCAGGGGAGTTGGGGAGTAGGCGCACACCTCCTGCCAAATCACGGCAGCCGTAGTGGCACGCCTGCGAGTGAGAGGCTGTGGACTTTGAGGCACATGTGCTAAAGCAGGCGGTGAGTCTTGTACCTACTCCTGCTACTTCCACCAAACACATCACAGCGCGGCCAAAATGGATTGTCGGGTGCACTAGATAGTCTAAGAGGAGTCGGGGAGTAGGCGCGCACCTCCTACCAAATCACGGGCGCCAGTGTGGCACGCTTGCGAGTGAGAGGCTGTGCACTATGAAGCACATGTGCTAAAAAAGGCGGTGAGTCTTGTACTCACGCCCGCTACTTGCATGAAACAAATGACCACGCGGCCAAAATGGATTCCCGGGTGCAGTAGATAGTCTCAGGGGAATTGGGGAGTAGGCGCGCTCCTCCTGCAAGTCACTGGCGTCGGCGTGACACGCCTGCGAGTGAGAGACTGTGCACTAAGAGGCACATGTGCTAAAGAAGGCGGTGAGCCTTGTATGACAACGCATGCCACTTCCACGAAACGCATGACAACGCGGACAAAACGGATTCCCGGGTGCAGTAGATAGTCCCAGGGGAGTTGGAGAGTAGTCGGGCACCTCCTGCCAAATCACGGCAGCCGTAGTGGCACGCCTGCGAGTGAGAGGCAGTGCACTGTGAGGCACTTGTGCTAAAGAAGGCGGTGAGTCCTGTACTCACGCCTGCCACTTCCACGAAACGCATGACAACGCCACCAACATGAGATCCCAGGTGCACTAGACCCAGGGGAACCTCGCCAATAGAGGCGCAACTCCGGGAACTCACGGGCGACGGAGTGGCATGCGTGAGAGTGAGACGGTGTGCAAGAGGAAAGGGCGAGCCTTGTACTCACGCCTGCTACTTCCACGAAACACATCACCGCGCGGCCAAAACGGATTCCCGGGTGCACAAGATAGTCCCAGGGGAGTTGGGGAGTAGGCGCACACCTCCTGCCAAATCACGGCAGCCGTAGTGGCACGCCTGCGAGTGAGAGGCTGTGGACTTTGAGGCACATGTGCTAAAGCAGGCGGTGAGTCTTGTACTTACTCCTGCTACTTCCACCAAACACATCACAGCGCGGCCAAAATGGATTGTCGGGTGCACTAGATAGTCTAAGGGGAGTCGGGGAGTAGGCGCGCACCTCCTGCCAAATCACGGGCGCCAGTGTGGCACGCGTGCGAGTGAGAGGCTGTGCACTATGAAGCACATGTGCTAAAAAAGGCGGTGAGTCTTGTACTCACGCCCGCTACTTGCATGAAACAAATGACCACGAGGCCAAAATGGATTCCCGGGTGCAGTAGATAGACTCAGGGGAATTAGGGAGTAGGCGCGCTCCTCCTGCAAGTCACTGGCGTCGGCGTGACACGCCTGCGAGTGAGAGACTGTGCACTAAGAGGCACATGTGCTAAAGAAGGCGGTGAGCCTTGTATGACAACGCATGCCACTTCCACGAAACGCATGACAACGCGGACAAAACGGATTCCCGGGTGCAGTAGATAGTCCCAGGGGAGTTGGAGAGTAGTCGGGCACCTCCTGCCAAATCACGGCAGCCGTAGTGGCACGCCTGCGAGTGAGAGGCAGTGCACTGTGAGGCACTTGTGCTAAAGAAGGCGGTGAGTCCTGTACTCACGCCTGCCACTTCCACGAAACGCATGACAACGCCACCAACATGAGATCCCAGGTGCACTAGACCCAGGGGAACCTCGCCAATAGAGGCGCAACTCCGGGAACTCACGGGCGACGGAGTGATATGCGTGAGAGTGAGACGGTGTGCAAGAGGAAAGGGCGAGCCTTGTACTCACGCCTGCTACTTCCAGGAAACACATCACCGCGCGGCCAAAACGGATTCCCGGGTGCACAAGATAGTCCCAGGGGAGTTGGGGAGTAGGCGCGCACCTCCTGCCAAATCACGGCAGCCGTAGTGGCACGCCTGCGAGTGAGAGGCTGTGGACTTTGAGGCACATGTGCTAAAGCAGGCGGTGAGTCTTGTACTTACTCCTGCTACTTCCACCAAACACATCACAGCGCGGCCAAAATGGAGTGTCGGGTGCAGTAGATAGTCCCAGGGGAGTCGGGGAGTAGGCGCGCACCTCCTGCCAAATCACGGGCGCCGGTGTGGCACGCCTGCGAGTGAGAGGCTGTGCACTATGAGGCACATGTGCTAAAGAAGGCGGTGAGCCTTGTATGACAACGCATGCCACTTCCACGAAACGCATGACAACGCGGACAAAACGGATTCCCGGGTGCAGTAGATAGTCCCAGGGGAGTTGGAGAGTAGTCGGGCACCTCCTGCCAAATCACGGCAGCCGTAGTGGCACGCCTGCGAGTGAGAGGCAGTGCACTGTGAGGCACTTGTGCTAAAGAAGGCGGTGAGTCCTGTACTCACGCCTGCCACTTCCACGAAACGCATGACAACGCCACCAACATGAGATCCCAGGTGCACTAGACCCAGGGGAACCTCGCCAATAGAGGCGCAACTCCGGGAACTCACGGGCGACGGAGTGATATGCGTGAGAGTGAGACGGTGTGCAAGAGGAAAGGGCGAGCCTTGTACTCACGCCTGCTACTTCCAGGAAACACATCACCGCGCGGCCAAAACGGATTCCCGGGTGCACAAGATAGTCCCAGGGGAGTTGGGGAGTAGGCGCGCACCTCCTGCCAAATCACGGCAGCCGTAGTGGCACGCCTGCGAGTGAGAGGCTGTGGACTTTGAGGCACATGTGCTAAAGCAGGCGGTGAGTCTTGTACTTACTCCTGCTACTTCCACCAAACACATCACAGCGCGGCCAAAATGGAGTGTCGGGTGCAGTAGATAGTCCCAGGGGAGTCGGGGAGTAGGCGCGCACCTCCTGCCAAATCACGGGCGCCGGTGTGGCACGCCTGCGAGTGAGAGGCTGTGCACTATGAGGCACATGTGCTAAAGAAGGCGGTGAGCCTTGTATGACAACGCATGCCACTTCCACGAAACGCATGACAACGCGGACAAAACGGATTCCCGGGTGCAGTAGATAGTCCCAGGGGAGTTGGAGAGTAGTCGGGCACCTCCTGCCAAATCACGGCAGCCGTAGTGGCACGCCTGCGAGTGAGAGGCTGTGCACTGTGAGGCACTTGTGCTAAAGAAGGCGGTGAGTCCTGTACTCACGCCTGCCACTTCCACGAAACGCATGACAACGCCACCAACATGAGATCCCAGGTGCACTAGACCCAGGGGAACCTCGCCAATAGAGGCGCAACTCCGGGAACTCACGGGCGACGGAGTGGCATGCGTGAGAGTGAGACGGTGTGCAAGAGGAAAGGGCGAGCCTTGTACTCACGCCTGCTACTTCCACGAAACACATCACCGCGCGGCCAAAACGGATTCCCGGGTGCACAAGATAGTCCCAGGGGAGTTGGGGAGTAGGCGCACACCTCCTGCCAAATCACGGCAGCCGTAGTGGCACGCCTGCGAGTGAGAGGCTGTGGACTTTGAGGCACATGTGCTAAAGCAGGCGGTGAGTCTTGTACCTACTCCTGCTACTTCCACCAAACACATCACAGCGCGGCCAAAATGGATTGTCGGGTGCACTAGATAGTCTAAGAGGAGTCGGGGAGTAGGCGCGCACCTCCTACCAAATCACGGGCGCCAGTGTGGCACGCTTGCGAGTGAGAGGCTGTGCACTATGAAGCACATGTGCTAAAAAAGGCGGTGAGTCTTGTACTCACGCCCGCTACTTGCATGAAACAAATGACCACGCGGCCAAAATGGATTCCCGGGTGCAGTAGATAGTCTCAGGGGAATTGGGGAGTAGGCGCGCTCCTCCTGCAAGTCACTGGCGTCGGCGTGACACGCCTGCGAGTGAGAGACTGTGCACTAAGAGGCACATGTGCTAAAGAAGGCGGTGAGCCTTGTATGACAACGCATGCCACTTCCACGAAACGCATGACAACGCGGACAAAACGGATTCCCGGGTGCAGTAGATAGTCCCAGGGGAGTTGGAGAGTAGTCGGGCACCTCCTGCCAAATCACGGCAGCCGTAGTGGCACGCCTGCGAGTGAGAGGCAGTGCACTGTGAGGCACTTGTGCTAAAGAAGGCGGTGAGTCCTGTACTCACGCCTGCCACTTCCACGAAACGCATGACAACGCCACCAACATGAGATCCCAGGTGCACTAGACCCAGGGGAACCTCGCCAATAGAGGCGCAACTCCGGGAACTCACGGGCGACGGAGTGGCATGCGTGAGAGTGAGACGGTGTGCAAGAGGAAAGGGCGAGCCTTGTACTCACGCCTGCTACTTCCACGAAACACATCACCGCGCGGCCAAAACGGATTCCCGGGTGCACAAGATAGTCCCAGGGGAGTTGGGGAGTAGGCGCACACCTCCTGCCAAATCACGGCAGCCGTAGTGGCACGCCTGCGAGTGAGAGGCTGTGGACTTTGAGGCACATGTGCTAAAGCAGGCGGTGAGTCTTGTACTTACTCCTGCTACTTCCACCAAACACATCACAGCGCGGCCAAAATGGATTGTCGGGTGCACTAGATAGTCTAAGGGGAGTCGGGGAGTAGGCGCGCACCTCCTGCCAAATCACGGGCGCCAGTGTGGCACGCGTGCGAGTGAGAGGCTGTGCACTATGAAGCACATGTGCTAAAAAAGGCGGTGAGTCTTGTACTCACGCCCGCTACTTGCATGAAACAAATGACCACGAGGCCAAAATGGATTCCCGGGTGCAGTAGATAGACTCAGGGGAATTAGGGAGTAGGCGCGCTCCTCCTGCAAGTCACTGGCGTCGGCGTGACACGCCTGCGAGTGAGAGACTGTGCACTAAGAGGCACATGTGCTAAAGAAGGCGGTGAGCCTTGTATGACAACGCATGCCACTTCCACGAAACGCATGACAACGCGGACAAAACGGATTCCCGGGTGCAGTAGATAGTCCCAGGGGAGTTGGAGAGTAGTCGGGCACCTCCTGCCAAATCACGGCAGCCGTAGTGGCACGCCTGCGAGTGAGAGGCAGTGCACTGTGAGGCACTTGTGCTAAAGAAGGCGGTGAGTCCTGTACTCACGCCTGCCACTTCCACGAAACGCATGACAACGCCACCAACATGAGATCCCAGGTGCACTAGACCCAGGGGAACCTCGCCAATAGAGGCGCAACTCCGGGAACTCACGGGCGACGGAGTGATATGCGTGAGAGTGAGACGGTGTGCAAGAGGAAAGGGCGAGCCTTGTACTCACGCCTGCTACTTCCAGGAAACACATCACCGCGCGGCCAAAACGGATTCCCGGGTGCACAAGATAGTCCCAGGGGAGTTGGGGAGTAGGCGCGCACCTCCTGCCAAATCACGGCAGCCGTAGTGGCACGCCTGCGAGTGAGAGGCTGTGGACTTTGAGGCACATGTGCTAAAGCAGGCGGTGAGTCTTGTACTTACTCCTGCTACTTCCACCAAACACATCACAGCGCGGCCAAAATGGAGTGTCGGGTGCAGTAGATAGTCCCAGGGGAGTCGGGGAGTAGGCGCGCACCTCCTGCCAAATCACGGGCGCCGGTGTGGCACGCCTGCGAGTGAGAGGCTGTGCACTATGAGGCACATGTGCTAAAGAAGGCGGTGAGCCTTGTATGACAACGCATGCCACTTCCACGAAACGCATGACAACGCGGACAAAACGGATTCCCGGGTGCAGTAGATAGTCCCAGGGGAGTTGGAGAGTAGTCGGGCACCTCCTGCCAAATCACGGCAGCCGTAGTGGCACGCCTGCGAGTGAGAGGCAGTGCACTGTGAGGCACTTGTGCTAAAGAAGGCGGTGAGTCCTGTACTCACGCCTGCCACTTCCACGAAACGCATGACAACGCCACCAACATGAGATCCCAGGTGCACTAGACCCAGGGGAACCTCGCCAATAGAGGCGCAACTCCGGGAACTCACGGGCGACGGAGTGATATGCGTGAGAGTGAGACGGTGTGCAAGAGGAAAGGGCGAGCCTTGTACTCACGCCTGCTACTTCCAGGAAACACATCACCGCGCGGCCAAAACGGATTCCCGGGTGCACAAGATAGTCCCAGGGGAGTTGGGGAGTAGGCGCGCACCTCCTGCCAAATCACGGCAGCCGTAGTGGCACGCCTGCGAGTGAGAGGCTGTGGACTTTGAGGCACATGTGCTAAAGCAGGCGGTGAGTCTTGTACTTACTCCTGCTACTTCCACCAAACACATCACAGCGCGGCCAAAATGGAGTGTCGGGTGCAGTAGATAGTCCCAGGGGAGTCGGGGAGTAGGCGCGCACCTCCTGCCAAATCACGGGCGCCGGTGTGGCACGCCTGCGAGTGAGAGGCTGTGCACTATGAGGCACATGTGCTAAAGAAGGCGGTGAGCCTTGTATGACAACGCATGCCACTTCCACGAAACGCATGACAACGCGGACAAAACGGATTCCCGGGTGCAGTAGATAGTCCCAGGGGAGTTGGAGAGTAGTCGGGCACCTCCTGCCAAATCACGGCAGCCGTAGTGGCACGCCTGCGAGTGAGAGGCTGTGCACTGTGAGGCACTTGTGCTAAAGAAGGCGGTGAGTCCTGTACTCACGCCTGCCACTTCCACGAAACGCATGACAACGCCACCAACATGAGATCCCAGGTGCACTAGACCCAGGGGAACCTCGCCAATAGAGGCGCAACTCCGGGAACTCACGGGCGACGGAGTGGCATGCGTGAGAGTGAGACGGTGTGCAAGAGGAAAGGGCGAGCCTTGTACTCACGCCTGCTACTTCCACGAAACACATCACCGCGCGGCCAAAACGGATTCCCGGGTGCACAAGATAGTCCCAGGGGAGTTGGGGAGTAGGCGCACACCTCCTGCCAAATCACGGCAGCCGTAGTGGCACGCCTGCGAGTGAGAGGCTGTGGACTTTGAGGCACATGTGCTAAAGCAGGCGGTGAGTCTTGTACCTACTCCTGCTACTTCCACCAAACACATCACAGCGCGGCCAAAATGGATTGTCGGGTGCACTAGATAGTCTAAGAGGAGTCGGGGAGTAGGCGCGCACCTCCTACCAAATCACGGGCGCCAGTGTGGCACGCTTGCGAGTGAGAGGCTGTGCACTATGAAGCACATGTGCTAAAAAAGGCGGTGAGTCTTGTACTCACGCCCGCTACTTGCATGAAACAAATGACCACGCGGCCAAAATGGATTCCCGGGTGCAGTAGATAGTCTCAGGGGAATTGGGGAGTAGGCGCGCTCCTCCTGCAAGTCACTGGCGTCGGCGTGACACGCCTGCGAGTGAGAGACTGTGCACTAAGAGGCACATGTGCTAAAGAAGGCGGTGAGCCTTGTATGACAACGCATGCCACTTCCACGAAACGCATGACAACGCGGACAAAACGGATTCCCGGGTGCAGTAGATAGTCCCAGGGGAGTTGGAGAGTAGTCGGGCACCTCCTGCCAAATCACGGCAGCCGTAGTGGCACGCCTGCGAGTGAGAGGCAGTGCACTGTGAGGCACTTGTGCTAAAGAAGGCGGTGAGTCCTGTACTCACGCCTGCCACTTCCACGAAACGCATGACAACGCCACCAACATGAGATCCCAGGTGCACTAGACCCAGGGGAACCTCGCCAATAGAGGCGCAACTCCGGGAACTCACGGGCGACGGAGTGGCATGCGTGAGAGTGAGACGGTGTGCAAGAGGAAAGGGCGAGCCTTGTACTCACGCCTGCTACTTCCACGAAACACATCACCGCGCGGCCAAAACGGATTCCCGGGTGCACAAGATAGTCCCAGGGGAGTTGGGGAGTAGGCGCACACCTCCTGCCAAATCACGGCAGCCGTAGTGGCACGCCTGCGAGTGAGAGGCTGTGGACTTTGAGGCACATGTGCTAAAGCAGGCGGTGAGTCTTGTACTTACTCCTGCTACTTCCACCAAACACATCACAGCGCGGCCAAAATGGATTGTCGGGTGCACTAGATAGTCTAAGGGGAGTCGGGGAGTAGGCGCGCACCTCCTGCCAAATCACGGGCGCCAGTGTGGCACGCGTGCGAGTGAGAGGCTGTGCACTATGAAGCACATGTGCTAAAAAAGGCGGTGAGTCTTGTACTCACGCCCGCTACTTGCATGAAACAAATGACCACGAGGCCAAAATGGATTCCCGGGTGCAGTAGATAGACTCAGGGGAATTAGGGAGTAGGCGCGCTCCTCCTGCAAGTCACTGGCGTCGGCGTGACACGCCTGCGAGTGAGAGACTGTGCACTAAGAGGCACATGTGCTAAAGAAGGCGGTGAGCCTTGTATGACAACGCATGCCACTTCCACGAAACGCATGACAACGCGGACAAAACGGATTCCCGGGTGCAGTAGATAGTCCCAGGGGAGTTGGAGAGTAGTCGGGCACCTCCTGCCAAATCACGGCAGCCGTAGTGGCACGCCTGCGAGTGAGAGGCAGTGCACTGTGAGGCACTTGTGCTAAAGAAGGCGGTGAGTCCTGTACTCACGCCTGCCACTTCCACGAAACGCATGACAACGCCACGAACATGAGATCCCAGGTGCACTAGACCCAGGGGAACCTCGCCAATAGAGGCGCAACTCCGGGAACTCACGGGCGACGGAGTGATATGCGTGAGAGTGAGACGGTGTGCAAGAGGAAAGGGCGAGCCTTGTACTCACGCCTGCTACTTCCAGGAAACACATCACCGCGCGGCCAAAACGGATTCCCGGGTGCACAAGATAGTCCCAGGGGAGTTGGGGAGTAGGCGCGCACCTCCTGCCAAATCACGGCAGCCGTAGTGGCACGCCTGCGAGTGAGAGGCTGTGGACTTTGAGGCACATGTGCTAAAGCAGGCGGTGAGTCTTGTACTTACTCCTGCTACTTCCACCAAACACATCACAGCGCGGCCAAAATGGAGTGTCGGGTGCAGTAGATAGTCCCAGGGGAGTCGGGGAGTAGGCGCGCACCTCCTGCCAAATCACGGGCGCCGGTGTGGCACGCCTGCGAGTGAGAGGCTGTGCACTATGAGGCACATGTGCTAAAGAAGGCGGTGAGCCTTGTATGACAACGCATGCCACTTCCACGAAACGCATGACAACGCGGACAAAACGGATTCCCGGGTGCAGTAGATAGTCCCAGGGGAGTTGGAGAGTAGTCGGGCACCTCCTGCCAAATCACGGCAGCCGTAGTGGCACGCCTGCGAGTGAGAGGCAGTGCACTGTGAGGCACTTGTGCTAAAGAAGGCGGTGAGTCCTGTACTCACGCCTGCCACTTCCACGAAACGCATGACAACGCCACCAACATGAGATCCCAGGTGCACTAGACCCAGGGGAACCTCGCCAATAGAGGCGCAACTCCGGGAACTCACGGGCGACGGAGTGATATGCGTGAGAGTGAGACGGTGTGCAAGAGGAAAGGGCGAGCCTTGTACTCACGCCTGCTACTTCCAGGAAACACATCACCGCGCGGCCAAAACGGATTCCCGGGTGCACAAGATAGTCCCAGGGGAGTTGGGGAGTAGGCGCGCACCTCCTGCCAAATCACGGCAGCCGTAGTGGCACGCCTGCGAGTGAGAGGCTGTGGACTTTGAGGCACATGTGCTAAAGCAGGCGGTGAGTCTTGTACTTACTCCTGCTACTTCCACCAAACACATCACAGCGCGGCCAAAATGGAGTGTCGGGTGCAGTAGATAGTCCCAGGGGAGTCGGGGAGTAGGCGCGCACCTCCTGCCAAATCACGGGCGCCGGTGTGGCACGCCTGCGAGTGAGAGGCTGTGCACTATGAGGCACATGTGCTAAAGAAGGCGGTGAGCCTTGTATGACAACGCATGCCACTTCCACGAAACGCATGACAACGCGGACAAAACGGATTCCCGGGTGCAGTAGATAGTCCCAGGGGAGTTGGAGAGTAGTCGGGCACCTCCTGCCAAATCACGGCAGCCGTAGTGGCACGCCTGCGAGTGAGAGGCTGTGCACTGTGAGGCACTTGTGCTAAAGAAGGCGGTGAGTCCTGTACTCACGCCTGCCACTTCCACGAAACGCATGACAACGCCACCAACATGAGATCCCAGGTGCACTAGACCCAGGGGAACCTCGCCAATAGAGGCGCAACTCCGGGAACTCACGGGCGACGGAGTGGCATGCGTGAGAGTGAGACGGTGTGCAAGAGGAAAGGGCGAGCCTTGTACTCACGCCTGCTACTTCCACGAAACACATCACCGCGCGGCCAAAACGGATTCCCGGGTGCACAAGATAGTCCCAGGGGAGTTGGGGAGTAGGCGCACACCTCCTGCCAAATCACGGCAGCCGTAGTGGCACGCCTGCGAGTGAGAGGCTGTGGACTTTGAGGCACATGTGCTAAAGCAGGCGGTGAGTCTTGTACCTACTCCTGCTACTTCCACCAAACACATCACAGCGCGGCCAAAATGGATTGTCGGGTGCACTAGATAGTCTAAGAGGAGTCGGGGAGTAGGCGCGCACCTCCTACCAAATCACGGGCGCCAGTGTGGCACGCTTGCGAGTGAGAGGCTGTGCACTATGAAGCACATGTGCTAAAAAAGGCGGTGAGTCTTGTACTCACGCCCGCTACTTGCATGAAACAAATGACCACGCGGCCAAAATGGATTCCCGGGTGCAGTAGATAGTCTCAGGGGAATTGGGGAGTAGGCGCGCTCCTCCTGCAAGTCACTGGCGTCGGCGTGACACGCCTGCGAGTGAGAGACTGTGCACTAAGAGGCACATGTGCTAAAGAAGGCGGTGAGCCTTGTATGACAACGCATGCCACTTCCACGAAACGCATGACAACGCGGACAAAACGGATTCCCGGGTGCAGTAGATAGTCCCAGGGGAGTTGGAGAGTAGTCGGGCACCTCCTGCCAAATCACGGCAGCCGTAGTGGCACGCCTGCGAGTGAGAGGCAGTGCACTGTGAGGCACTTGTGCTAAAGAAGGCGGTGAGTCCTGTACTCACGCCTGCCACTTCCACGAAACGCATGACAACGCCACCAACATGAGATCCCAGGTGCACTAGACCCAGGGGAACCTCGCCAATAGAGGCGCAACTCCGGGAACTCACGGGCGACGGAGTGGCATGCGTGAGAGTGAGACGGTGTGCAAGAGGAAAGGGCGAGCCTTGTACTCACGCCTGCTACTTCCACGAAACACATCACCGCGCGGCCAAAACGGATTCCCGGGTGCACAAGATAGTCCCAGGGGAGTTGGGGAGTAGGCGCACACCTCCTGCCAAATCACGGCAGCCGTAGTGGCACGCCTGCGAGTGAGAGGCTGTGGACTTTGAGGCACATGTGCTAAAGCAGGCGGTGAGTCTTGTACTTACTCCTGCTACTTCCACCAAACACATCACAGCGCGGCCAAAATGGATTGTCGGGTGCACTAGATAGTCTAAGGGGAGTCGGGGAGTAGGCGCGCACCTCCTGCCAAATCACGGGCGCCAGTGTGGCACGCGTGCGAGTGAGAGGCTGTGCACTATGAAGCACATGTGCTAAAAAAGGCGGTGAGTCTTGTACTCACGCCCGCTACTTGCATGAAACAAATGACCACGAGGCCAAAATGGATTCCCGGGTGCAGTAGATAGACTCAGGGGAATTAGGGAGTAGGCGCGCTCCTCCTGCAAGTCACTGGCGTCGGCGTGACACGCCTGCGAGTGAGAGACTGTGCACTAAGAGGCACATGTGCTAAAGAAGGCGGTGAGCCTTGTATGACAACGCATGCCACTTCCACGAAACGCATGACAACGCGGACAAAACGGATTCCCGGGTGCAGTAGATAGTCCCAGGGGAGTTGGAGAGTAGTCGGGCACCTCCTGCCAAATCACGGCAGCCGTAGTGGCACGCCTGCGAGTGAGAGGCAGTGCACTGTGAGGCACTTGTGCTAAAGAAGGCGGTGAGTCCTGTACTCACGCCTGCCACTTCCACGAAACGCATGACAACGCCACCAACATGAGATCCCAGGTGCACTAGACCCAGGGGAACCTCGCCAATAGAGGCGCAACTCCGGGAACTCACGGGCGACGGAGTGATATGCGTGAGAGTGAGACGGTGTGCAAGAGGAAAGGGCGAGCCTTGTACTCACGCCTGCTACTTCCAGGAAACACATCACCGCGCGGCCAAAACGGATTCCCGGGTGCACAAGATAGTCCCAGGGGAGTTGGGGAGTAGGCGCGCACCTCCTGCCAAATCACGGCAGCCGTAGTGGCACGCCTGCGAGTGAGAGGCTGTGGACTTTGAGGCACATGTGCTAAAGCAGGCGGTGAGTCTTGTACTTACTCCTGCTACTTCCACCAAACACATCACAGCGCGGCCAAAATGGAGTGTCGGGTGCAGTAGATAGTCCCAGGGGAGTCGGGGAGTAGGCGCGCACCTCCTGCCAAATCACGGGCGCCGGTGTGGCACGCCTGCGAGTGAGAGGCTGTGCACTATGAGGCACATGTGCTAAAGAAGGCGGTGAGCCTTGTATGACAACGCATGCCACTTCCACGAAACGCATGACAACGCGGACAAAACGGATTCCCGGGTGCAGTAGATAGTCCCAGGGGAGTTGGAGAGTAGTCGGGCACCTCCTGCCAAATCACGGCAGCCGTAGTGGCACGCCTGCGAGTGAGAGGCAGTGCACTGTGAGGCACTTGTGCTAAAGAAGGCGGTGAGTCCTGTACTCACGCCTGCCACTTCCACGAAACGCATGACAACGCCACCAACATGAGATCCCAGGTGCACTAGACCCAGGGGAACCTCGCCAATAGAGGCGCAACTCCGGGAACTCACGGGCGACGGAGTGATATGCGTGAGAGTGAGACGGTGTGCAAGAGGAAAGGGCGAGCCTTGTACTCACGCCTGCTACTTCCAGGAAACACATCACCGCGCGGCCAAAACGGATTCCCGGGTGCACAAGATAGTCCCAGGGGAGTTGGGGAGTAGGCGCGCACCTCCTGCCAAATCACGGCAGCCGTAGTGGCACGCCTGCGAGTGAGAGGCTGTGGACTTTGAGGCACATGTGCTAAAGCAGGCGGTGAGTCTTGTACTTACTCCTGCTACTTCCACCAAACACATCACAGCGCGGCCAAAATGGAGTGTCGGGTGCAGTAGATAGTCCCAGGGGAGTCGGGGAGTAGGCGCGCACCTCCTGCCAAATCACGGGCGCCGGTGTGGCACGCCTGCGAGTGAGAGGCTGTGCACTATGAGGCACATGTGCTAAAGAAGGCGGTGAGCCTTGTATGACAACGCATGCCACTTCCACGAAACGCATGACAACGCGGACAAAACGGATTCCCGGGTGCAGTAGATAGTCCCAGGGGAGTTGGAGAGTAGTCGGGCACCTCCTGCCAAATCACGGCAGCCGTAGTGGCACGCCTGCGAGTGAGAGGCTGTGCACTGTGAGGCACTTGTGCTAAAGAAGGCGGTGAGTCCTGTACTCACGCCTGCCACTTCCACGAAACGCATGACAACGCCACCAACATGAGATCCCAGGTGCACTAGACCCAGGGGAACCTCGCCAATAGAGGCGCAACTCCGGGAACTCACGGGCGACGGAGTGGCATGCGTGAGAGTGAGACGGTGTGCAAGAGGAAAGGGCGAGCCTTGTACTCACGCCTGCTACTTCCACGAAACACATCACCGCGCGGCCAAAACGGATTCCCGGGTGCACAAGATAGTCCCAGGGGAGTTGGGGAGTAGGCGCACACCTCCTGCCAAATCACGGCAGCCGTAGTGGCACGCCTGCGAGTGAGAGGCTGTGGACTTTGAGGCACATGTGCTAAAGCAGGCGGTGAGTCTTGTACCTACTCCTGCTACTTCCACCAAACACATCACAGCGCGGCCAAAATGGATTGTCGGGTGCACTAGATAGTCTAAGAGGAGTCGGGGAGTAGGCGCGCACCTCCTACCAAATCACGGGCGCCAGTGTGGCACGCTTGCGAGTGAGAGGCTGTGCACTATGAAGCACATGTGCTAAAAAAGGCGGTGAGTCTTGTACTCACGCCCGCTACTTGCATGAAACAAATGACCACGCGGCCAAAATGGATTCCCGGGTGCAGTAGATAGTCTCAGGGGAATTGGGGAGTAGGCGCGCTCCTCCTGCAAGTCACTGGCGTCGGCGTGACACGCCTGCGAGTGAGAGACTGTGCACTAAGAGGCACATGTGCTAAAGAAGGCGGTGAGCCTTGTATGACAACGCATGCCACTTCCACGAAACGCATGACAACGCGGACAAAACGGATTCCCGGGTGCAGTAGATAGTCCCAGGGGAGTTGGAGAGTAGTCGGGCACCTCCTGCCAAATCACGGCAGCCGTAGTGGCACGCCTGCGAGTGAGAGGCAGTGCACTGTGAGGCACTTGTGCTAAAGAAGGCGGTGAGTCCTGTACTCACGCCTGCCACTTCCACGAAACGCATGACAACGCCACCAACATGAGATCCCAGGTGCACTAGACCCAGGGGAACCTCGCCAATAGAGGCGCAACTCCGGGAACTCACGGGCGACGGAGTGGCATGCGTGAGAGTGAGACGGTGTGCAAGAGGAAAGGGCGAGCCTTGTACTCACGCCTGCTACTTCCACGAAACACATCACCGCGCGGCCAAAACGGATTCCCGGGTGCACAAGATAGTCCCAGGGGAGTTGGGGAGTAGGCGCACACCTCCTGCCAAATCACGGCAGCCGTAGTGGCACGCCTGCGAGTGAGAGGCTGTGGACTTTGAGGCACATGTGCTAAAGCAGGCGGTGAGTCTTGTACTTACTCCTGCTACTTCCACCAAACACATCACAGCGCGGCCAAAATGGATTGTCGGGTGCACTAGATAGTCTAAGGGGAGTCGGGGAGTAGGCGCGCACCTCCTGCCAAATCACGGGCGCCAGTGTGGCACGCGTGCGAGTGAGAGGCTGTGCACTATGAAGCACATGTGCTAAAAAAGGCGGTGAGTCTTGTACTCACGCCCGCTACTTGCATGAAACAAATGACCACGAGGCCAAAATGGATTCCCGGGTGCAGTAGATAGACTCAGGGGAATTAGGGAGTAGGCGCGCTCCTCCTGCAAGTCACTGGCGTCGGCGTGACACGCCTGCGAGTGAGAGACTGTGCACTAAGAGGCACATGTGCTAAAGAAGGCGGTGAGCCTTGTATGACAACGCATGCCACTTCCACGAAACGCATGACAACGCGGACAAAACGGATTCCCGGGTGCAGTAGATAGTCCCAGGGGAGTTGGAGAGTAGTCGGGCACCTCCTGCCAAATCACGGCAGCCGTAGTGGCACGCCTGCGAGTGAGAGGCAGTGCACTGTGAGGCACTTGTGCTAAAGAAGGCGGTGAGTCCTGTACTCACGCCTGCCACTTCCACGAAACGCATGACAACGCCACCAACATGAGATCCCAGGTGCACTAGACCCAGGGGAACCTCGCCAATAGAGGCGCAACTCCGGGAACTCACGGGCGACGGAGTGATATGCGTGAGAGTGAGACGGTGTGCAAGAGGAAAGGGCGAGCCTTGTACTCACGCCTGCTACTTCCAGGAAACACATCACCGCGCGGCCAAAACGGATTCCCGGGTGCACAAGATAGTCCCAGGGGAGTTGGGGAGTAGGCGCGCACCTCCTGCCAAATCACGGCAGCCGTAGTGGCACGCCTGCGAGTGAGAGGCTGTGGACTTTGAGGCACATGTGCTAAAGCAGGCGGTGAGTCTTGTACTTACTCCTGCTACTTCCACCAAACACATCACAGCGCGGCCAAAATGGAGTGTCGGGTGCAGTAGATAGTCCCAGGGGAGTCGGGGAGTAGGCGCGCACCTCCTGCCAAATCACGGGCGCCGGTGTGGCACGCCTGCGAGTGAGAGGCTGTGCACTATGAGGCACATGTGCTAAAGAAGGCGGTGAGCCTTGTATGACAACGCATGCCACTTCCACGAAACGCATGACAACGCGGACAAAACGGATTCCCGGGTGCAGTAGATAGTCCCAGGGGAGTTGGAGAGTAGTCGGGCACCTCCTGCCAAATCACGGCAGCCGTAGTGGCACGCCTGCGAGTGAGAGGCAGTGCACTGTGAGGCACTTGTGCTAAAGAAGGCGGTGAGTCCTGTACTCACGCCTGCCACTTCCACGAAACGCATGACAACGCCACCAACATGAGATCCCAGGTGCACTAGACCCAGGGGAACCTCGCCAATAGAGGCGCAACTCCGGGAACTCACGGGCGACGGAGTGATATGCGTGAGAGTGAGACGGTGTGCAAGAGGAAAGGGCGAGCCTTGTACTCACGCCTGCTACTTCCAGGAAACACATCACCGCGCGGCCAAAACGGATTCCCGGGTGCACAAGATAGTCCCAGGGGAGTTGGGGAGTAGGCGCGCACCTCCTGCCAAATCACGGCAGCCGTAGTGGCACGCCTGCGAGTGAGAGGCTGTGGACTTTGAGGCACATGTGCTAAAGCAGGCGGTGAGTCTTGTACTTACTCCTGCTACTTCCACCAAACACATCACAGCGCGGCCAAAATGGAGTGTCGGGTGCAGTAGATAGTCCCAGGGGAGTCGGGGAGTAGGCGCGCACCTCCTGCCAAATCACGGGCGCCGGTGTGGCACGCCTGCGAGTGAGAGGCTGTGCACTATGAGGCACATGTGCTAAAGAAGGCGGTGAGCCTTGTATGACAACGCATGCCACTTCCACGAAACGCATGACAACGCGGACAAAACGGATTCCCGGGTGCAGTAGATAGTCCCAGGGGAGTTGGAGAGTAGTCGGGCACCTCCTGCCAAATCACGGCAGCCGTAGTGGCACGCCTGCGAGTGAGAGGCTGTGCACTGTGAGGCACTTGTGCTAAAGAAGGCGGTGAGTCCTGTACTCACGCCTGCCACTTCCACGAAACGCATGACAACGCCACCAACATGAGATCCCAGGTGCACTAGACCCAGGGGAACCTCGCCAATAGAGGCGCAACTCCGGGAACTCACGGGCGACGGAGTGGCATGCGTGAGAGTGAGACGGTGTGCAAGAGGAAAGGGCGAGCCTTGTACTCACGCCTGCTACTTCCACGAAACACATCACCGCGCGGCCAAAACGGATTCCCGGGTGCACAAGATAGTCCCAGGGGAGTTGGGGAGTAGGCGCACACCTCCTGCCAAATCACGGCAGCCGTAGTGGCACGCCTGCGAGTGAGAGGCTGTGGACTTTGAGGCACATGTGCTAAAGCAGGCGGTGAGTCTTGTACCTACTCCTGCTACTTCCACCAAACACATCACAGCGCGGCCAAAATGGATTGTCGGGTGCACTAGATAGTCTAAGAGGAGTCGGGGAGTAGGCGCGCACCTCCTACCAAATCACGGGCGCCAGTGTGGCACGCTTGCGAGTGAGAGGCTGTGCACTATGAAGCACATGTGCTAAAAAAGGCGGTGAGTCTTGTACTCACGCCCGCTACTTGCATGAAACAAATGACCACGCGGCCAAAATGGATTCCCGGGTGCAGTAGATAGTCTCAGGGGAATTGGGGAGTAGGCGCGCTCCTCCTGCAAGTCACTGGCGTCGGCGTGACACGCCTGCGAGTGAGAGACTGTGCACTAAGAGGCACATGTGCTAAAGAAGGCGGTGAGCCTTGTATGACAACGCATGCCACTTCCACGAAACGCATGACAACGCGGACAAAACGGATTCCCGGGTGCAGTAGATAGTCCCAGGGGAGTTGGAGAGTAGTCGGGCACCTCCTGCCAAATCACGGCAGCCGTAGTGGCACGCCTGCGAGTGAGAGGCAGTGCACTGTGAGGCACTTGTGCTAAAGAAGGCGGTGAGTCCTGTACTCACGCCTGCCACTTCCACGAAACGCATGACAACGCCACCAACATGAGATCCCAGGTGCACTAGACCCAGGGGAACCTCGCCAATAGAGGCGCAACTCCGGGAACTCACGGGCGACGGAGTGGCATGCGTGAGAGTGAGACGGTGTGCAAGAGGAAAGGGCGAGCCTTGTACTCACGCCTGCTACTTCCACGAAACACATCACCGCGCGGCCAAAACGGATTCCCGGGTGCACAAGATAGTCCCAGGGGAGTTGGGGAGTAGGCGCACACCTCCTGCCAAATCACGGCAGCCGTAGTGGCACGCCTGCGAGTGAGAGGCTGTGGACTTTGAGGCACATGTGCTAAAGCAGGCGGTGAGTCTTGTACTTACTCCTGCTACTTCCACCAAACACATCACAGCGCGGCCAAAATGGATTGTCGGGTGCACTAGATAGTCTAAGGGGAGTCGGGGAGTAGGCGCGCACCTCCTGCCAAATCACGGGCGCCAGTGTGGCACGCGTGCGAGTGAGAGGCTGTGCACTATGAAGCACATGTGCTAAAAAAGGCGGTGAGTCTTGTACTCACGCCCGCTACTTGCATGAAACAAATGACCACGAGGCCAAAATGGATTCCCGGGTGCAGTAGATAGACTCAGGGGAATTAGGGAGTAGGCGCGCTCCTCCTGCAAGTCACTGGCGTCGGCGTGACACGCCTGCGAGTGAGAGACTGTGCACTAAGAGGCACATGTGCTAAAGAAGGCGGTGAGCCTTGTATGACAACGCATGCCACTTCCACGAAACGCATGACAACGCGGACAAAACGGATTCCCGGGTGCAGTAGATAGTCCCAGGGGAGTTGGAGAGTAGTCGGGCACCTCCTGCCAAATCACGGCAGCCGTAGTGGCACGCCTGCGAGTGAGAGGCAGTGCACTGTGAGGCACTTGTGCTAAAGAAGGCGGTGAGTCCTGTACTCACGCCTGCCACTTCCACGAAACGCATGACAACGCCACCAACATGAGATCCCAGGTGCACTAGACCCAGGGGAACCTCGCCAATAGAGGCGCAACTCCGGGAACTCACGGGCGACGGAGTGATATGCGTGAGAGTGAGACGGTGTGCAAGAGGAAAGGGCGAGCCTTGTACTCACGCCTGCTACTTCCAGGAAACACATCACCGCGCGGCCAAAACGGATTCCCGGGTGCACAAGATAGTCCCAGGGGAGTTGGGGAGTAGGCGCGCACCTCCTGCCAAATCACGGCAGCCGTAGTGGCACGCCTGCGAGTGAGAGGCTGTGGACTTTGAGGCACATGTGCTAAAGCAGGCGGTGAGTCTTGTACTTACTCCTGCTACTTCCACCAAACACATCACAGCGCGGCCAAAATGGAGTGTCGGGTGCAGTAGATAGTCCCAGGGGAGTCGGGGAGTAGGCGCGCACCTCCTGCCAAATCACGGGCGCCGGTGTGGCACGCCTGCGAGTGAGAGGCTGTGCACTATGAGGCACATGTGCTAAAGAAGGCGGTGAGCCTTGTATGACAACGCATGCCACTTCCACGAAACGCATGACAACGCGGACAAAACGGATTCCCGGGTGCAGTAGATAGTCCCAGGGGAGTTGGAGAGTAGTCGGGCACCTCCTGCCAAATCACGGCAGCCGTAGTGGCACGCCTGCGAGTGAGAGGCAGTGCACTGTGAGGCACTTGTGCTAAAGAAGGCGGTGAGTCCTGTACTCACGCCTGCCACTTCCACGAAACGCATGACAACGCCACCAACATGAGATCCCAGGTGCACTAGACCCAGGGGAACCTCGCCAATAGAGGCGCAACTCCGGGAACTCACGGGCGACGGAGTGATATGCGTGAGAGTGAGACGGTGTGCAAGAGGAAAGGGCGAGCCTTGTACTCACGCCTGCTACTTCCAGGAAACACATCACCGCGCGGCCAAAACGGATTCCCGGGTGCACAAGATAGTCCCAGGGGAGTTGGGGAGTAGGCGCGCACCTCCTGCCAAATCACGGCAGCCGTAGTGGCACGCCTGCGAGTGAGAGGCTGTGGACTTTGAGGCACATGTGCTAAAGCAGGCGGTGAGTCTTGTACTTACTCCTGCTACTTCCACCAAACACATCACAGCGCGGCCAAAATGGAGTGTCGGGTGCAGTAGATAGTCCCAGGGGAGTCGGGGAGTAGGCGCGCACCTCCTGCCAAATCACGGGCGCCGGTGTGGCACGCCTGCGAGTGAGAGGCTGTGCACTATGAGGCACATGTGCTAAAGAAGGCGGTGAGCCTTGTATGACAACGCATGCCACTTCCACGAAACGCATGACAACGCGGACAAAACGGATTCCCGGGTGCAGTAGATAGTCCCAGGGGAGTTGGAGAGTAGTCGGGCACCTCCTGCCAAATCACGGCAGCCGTAGTGGCACGCCTGCGAGTGAGAGGCTGTGCACTGTGAGGCACTTGTGCTAAAGAAGGCGGTGAGTCCTGTACTCACGCCTGCCACTTCCACGAAACGCATGACAACGCCACCAACATGAGATCCCAGGTGCACTAGACCCAGGGGAACCTCGCCAATAGAGGCGCAACTCCGGGAACTCACGGGCGACGGAGTGGCATGCGTGAGAGTGAGACGGTGTGCAAGAGGAAAGGGCGAGCCTTGTACTCACGCCTGCTACTTCCACGAAACACATCACCGCGCGGCCAAAACGGATTCCCGGGTGCACAAGATAGTCCCAGGGGAGTTGGGGAGTAGGCGCACACCTCCTGCCAAATCACGGCAGCCGTAGTGGCACGCCTGCGAGTGAGAGGCTGTGGACTTTGAGGCACATGTGCTAAAGCAGGCGGTGAGTCTTGTACCTACTCCTGCTACTTCCACCAAACACATCACAGCGCGGCCAAAATGGATTGTCGGGTGCACTAGATAGTCTAAGAGGAGTCGGGGAGTAGGCGCGCACCTCCTACCAAATCACGGGCGCAGTGTGGCACGCTTGCGAGTGAGAGGCTGTGCACTATGAAGCACATGTGCTAAAAAAGGCGGTGAGTCTTGTACTCACGCCCGCTACTTGCATGAAACAAATGACCACGCGGCCAAAATGGATTCCCGGGTGCAGTAGATAGTCTCAGGGGAATTGGGGAGTAGGCGCGCTCCTCCTGCAAGTCACTGGCGTCGGCGTGACACGCCTGCGAGTGAGAGACTGTGCACTAAGAGGCACATGTGCTAAAGAAGGCGGTGAGCCTTGTATGACAACGCATGCCACTTCCACGAAACGCATGACAACGCGGACAAAACGGATTCCCGGGTGCAGTAGATAGTCCCAGGGGAGTTGGAGAGTAGTCGGGCACCTCCTGCCAATCACGGCAGCCGTAGTGGCACGCCTGCGAGTGAGAGGCAGTGCACTGTGAGGCACTTGTGCTAAAGAAGGCGGTGAGTCCTGTACTCACGCCTGCCACTTCCACGAAACGCATGACAACGCCACCAACATGAGATCCCAGGTGCACTAGACCCAGGGGAACCTCGCCAATAGAGGCGCAACTCCGGGAACTCACGGGCGACGGAGTGGCATGCGTGAGAGTGAGACGGTGTGCAAGAGGAAAGGGCGAGCCTTGTACTCACGCCTGCTACTTCCACGAAACACATCACCGCGCGGCCAAAACGGATTCCCGGGTGCACAAGATAGTCCCAGGGAGTTGGGGAGTAGGCGCACACCTCCTGCCAAATCACGGCAGCCGTAGTGGCACGCCTGCGAGTGAGAGGCTGTGGACTTTGAGGCACATGTGCTAAAGCAGGCGGTGAGTCTTGTACTTACTCCTGCTACTTCCACCAAACACATCACAGCGCGGCCAAAATGGATTGTCGGGTGCACTAGATAGTCTAAGGGGAGTCGGGGAGTAGGCGCGCACCTCCTGCCAAATCACGGGCGCCAGTGTGGCACGCGTGCGAGTGAGAGGCTGTGCACTATGAAGCACATGTGCTAAAAAAGGCGGTGAGTCTTGTACTCACGCCCGCTACTTGCATGAAACAAATGACCACGAGGCCAAAATGGATTCCCGGGTGCAGTAGATAGACTCAGGGGGAATTAGGGAGTAGGCGCGCTCCTCCTGCAAGTCACTGGCGTCGGCGTGACACGCCTGCGAGTGAGAGACTGTGCACTAAGAGGCACATGTGCTAAAGAAGGCGGTGAGCCTTGTATGACAACGCATGCCACTTCCACGAAACGCATGACAACGCGGACAAAACGGATTCCCGGGTGCAGTAGATAGTCCCAGGGGAGTTGGAGAGTAGTCGGGCACCTCTGCCAAATCACGGCAGCCGTAGTGGCACGCCTGCGAGTGAGAGGCAGTGCACTGTGAGGCACTTGTGCTAAAGAAGGCGGTGAGTCCTGTACTCACGCCTGCCACTTCCACGAAACGCATGACAACGCCACCAACATGAGATCCCAGGTGCACTAGACCCAGGGGACCTCGCCAATAGAGGCGCAACTCCGGGAACTCACGGGCGACGGAGTGATATGCGTGAGAGTGAGACGGTGTGCAAGAGGAAAGGGCGAGCCTTGTACTCACGCCTGCTACTTCCAGGAAACACATCACCGCGCGGCCAAAACGGATTCCCGGGTGCACAAGATAGTCCCAGGGGAGTTGGGGAGTAGGCGCGCACCTCCTGCCAAATCACGGCAGCCGTAGTGGCACGCCTGCGAGTGAGAGGCTGTGGACTTTGAGGC
>NW_028290833.1:0-1000 GCF_964205215.1 Stylophora pistillata | reverse complement strand
ACGCATCGCGAATTCCCGCAGAAGTACAATGACAAGCTGGCGCGCGCAGCTTGCTTTCAAGCAACAGCGGGGCCACATGCTGCTAGTGCGACTTGTCATGCATTCTCATGCTCGTGATGACTTGCGAGGCCACCTAGAGCGATCGTACATGGCGGCAGGTTGCGATATTCGACCACTTTGTCTTGTGACACTCTACGCTTTCAGCTTTGCGCGGTGCATCCCGCAAAGACAGAAACACTGACAACTTCTGAGATGTACGCTTTGAGCTTTGCATGGTGAATGCGGTAAAGAAAGACCAAGAACAACTTCAAGTGTATAATTCGAGATTTCCTGGTGCTTTCCACAAACATAGAACACGAGCAACTCTGAGATGCACGCTTGGGCTTTTCGCGGAGCATTCCGCAAACATAGAAGCACGAACAGCTTTGAGATGTACGCTTTGAGCTTTTGATGGTGCATCCCGCAAAAATAGAACACGAACAAATTTGAGCTGTACACTTTGAGCTTTTCGAGGTGCGTCCCGAAAAAAAAAGAAAACGAACAACGTCGAGATGTACGCTTTGATCTTTTCGTGGTGCATCCCGCAAGCATAGAACACGAACAACTTGGAGATGGACACGTTGTGCTTTCGCGGTGCACCCCGCAAAGATACGACGTGCAAAACTTTGATATGTACGCTTTGAGCTTTGCGTGGTGTGTTTCGCAAATTTTGTTATGCATCCCGCTGAGCTAGAAACACGAAAAAGCTTTGAGATGCACGCTTTCAACTTTTCGTGGTACATCCCGCAAAGCTAGAACACCTTTCAGCTTTTCGTGGTGCATCCCGCAAAGATAGAACACCTTTCAGCTTTTCGTGGTGCATCCCGCAAAGATAGAACACGAAAACCTTTGAGATGAATGCTTGGGGCTTTTCGTCGTGCAGCCCGTGAAGATAGAAACACGAACAACTTCGGATGAACGCTTTGAGCTTTTCCGTGGTGCATCCCGCAAAGATAGAACA
>NW_028290832.1:0-45055 GCF_964205215.1 Stylophora pistillata | reverse complement strand
TAGCACATGTGCCTCTTAGTGCACAGTCTCTCACTCGCAGGCGTGTCACGCCGACGCCAGTGACTTGCAGGAGGAGCGCGCGCCTACTCCCCGATTCCCCTGAGACTATCTACTGCACCCGGGAATCCATTTTGGCCGCGTGGTCATTTGTTTCATGCAAGTAGCGGGCGTGAGTACAAGACTCACCGCCTTTTTTAGCACATGTGCCTCATAGTGCACAGCCTCTCACTCGCAGGCGTGCCACTACGGCTGCCGTGATTTGGCAGGAGGTGCGCGCCTACTCCCCGACTCCCCTGGGACTATCTAGTGCACCCGACCATCCGTTTTGGCCGCGTGGTGATGTGTTTCGTGGAAGTAGCAGGCGTGAGTACTAGGCTCACCCTTTCCTCTTGCACACCGTCTCACTCTCACGCATGCCACTCCGTCGCCCGTGATTTCCCGGAGTTGCGCCTCTATTGGCGAGGTTCCCCTGGGTCTAGTGCACCTGGGATTTGATTCTGGTGGCGTTGTCATGCGTTTCGTGGAAGTGGCAGGCGTGAGTACAGGACTCACCGCCTTCTTTAGCACATGTGCCTCACAGTGCACAGCCTCTCACTCGCAGGCGTGCCACTACGGCTGCCGTGATTTGGCAGGAGGTGCCCGACTACTCTCCAACTCCCCTGGGACTATCTACTGCACCCGGGAATCCGTTTTGTCCGCGTTGTCATGCGTTTCGTGGAAGTGGCATGCGTTGTCATACAAGGCTCACCGCCTTCTTTAGCACACGTGCCTCTTAGTGCACAGTCTCTCACTCGCAGGCGTGTCACGCCGACGCCAGTGACTTGCAGGAGGAGCGCGCGCCTACTCCCCAATTCCCCTGAGACTATCTACTGCACCCGGGAATCCATTTTGGCCGCGTGGTCATTTGTTTCATGCAAGTAGCGGGCGTGAGTACAAGACTCACCGCCTTTTTTAGCACATGTGCCTCACAGTGCACAGCCTCTCACTCGCAGGCGTGCCACTACGGCTGCCGTGATTTGGCAGGAGGTGCGCGCCTACTCCCAACTCCCTGGGACTATCTAGTGCACTCGCGAATCCGTTTTGACCGCGTGGTGATGTGTTTCTTGGAAGTAGCAGGCGTGAGTACAAGGCTCACCCCTTCCTCTTGCACAGCCTCTCACTCTCACGCATGCCACTCCGTCGCCCGTGAGTTCCCAGAGTTGCGCGTCTATTGCCGAGGTTCCCCTGGGTCTAGTGCACCTGGGATTTCATTTTGGTGGCGTTGTCATGCGTTTCGTGGAAGTGGCAGGCGTGAGTACAGGACTCACCGCCTTCTTGAGCACATGTGCCTCACAGTGCACAGCCTCTCACTCGCAGGCGTGCCACTACGGCTGCCGTGATTTGGCAGGAGGTGCCCGACTACTCTCCAACTCCCCTGGGACTATCTACTGCACCCGGGAATCCGTTTTGTCCGCGTTGTCATGCGTTTCGTGGAAGTGGCATGCGTTGTCATACAAGGCTCACCGCCTTCTTTAGCACATGTGCCTCTTAGTGCACAGTCTCTCACTCGCAGGCGTGTCACGCCGACGCCAGTGACTTGCAGGAGGAGCGCCCGCCTACTCCCCGATTCCCCTGAGACTATCTACTGCACCCGGGAATCCATTTTGGCCGCGTGGTCATTTGTTTCATGCAAGTAGCGGGCGTGAGTACAAGACTCACCGCCTTTTTTAGCACATGTGCCTCATAGTGCACAGCCTCTCACTCGCAGGCGTGCCACTACGGCTGCCGTGATTTGGCAGGAGGTGCGCGCCTACTCCCCGACTCCCCTGGGACTATCTAGTGCACCCGACCATCCGTTTTGGCCGCGTGGTGATGTGTTTCGTGGAAGTAGCAGGCGTGAGTACTAGGCTCACCCTTTCCTCTTGCACACCGTCTCACTCTCACGCATGCCACTCCGTCGCCCGTGATTTCCCGGAGTTGCGCCTCTATTGGCGAGGTTCCCCTGGGTCTAGTGCACCTGGGATTTGATTCTGGTGGCGTTGTCATGCGTTTCGTGGAAGTGGCAGGCGTGAGTACAGGACTCACCGCCTTCTTTAGCACATGTGCCTCACAGTGCACAGCCTCTCACTCGCAGGCGTGCCACTACGGCTGCCGTGATTTGGCAGGAGGTGCCCGACTACTCTCCAACTCCCCTGGGACTATCTACTGCACCCGGGAATCCGTTTTGTCCGCGTTGTCATGCGTTTCGTGGAAGTGGCATGCGTTGTCATACAAGGCTCACCGCCTTCTTTAGCACACGTGCCTCTTAGTGCACAGTCTCTCACTCGCAGGCGTGTCACGCCGACGCCAGTGACTTGCAGGAGGAGCGCGCGCCTACTCCCCAATTCCCCTGAGACTATCTACTGCACCCGGGAATCCATTTTGGCCGCGTGGTCATTTGTTTCATGCAAGTAGCGGGCGTGAGTACAAGACTCACCGCCTTTTTTAGCACATGTGCCTCACAGTGCACAGCCTCTCACTCGCAGGCGTGCCACTACGGCTGCCGTGATTTGGCAGGAGGTGCGCGCCTACTCCCCAACTCCCTGGGACTATCTAGTGCACTCGCGAATCCGTTTTGACCGCGTGGTGATGTGTTTCTTGGAAGTAGCAGGCGTGAGTACAAGGCTCACCCCTTCCTCTTGCACAGCCTCTCACTCTCACGCATGCCACTCCGTCGCCCGTGAGTTCCCAGAGTTGCGCGTCTATTGCCGAGGTTCCCCTGGGTCTAGTGCACCTGGGATTTCATTTTGGTGGCGTTGTCATGCGTTTCGTGGAAGTGGCAGGCGTGAGTACAGGACTCACCGCCTTCTTGAGCACATGTGCCTCACAGTGCACAGCCTCTCACTCGCAGGCGTGCCACTACGGCTGCCGTGATTTGGCAGGAGGTGCCCGACTACTCTCCAACTCCCCTGGGACTATCTACTGCACCCGGGAATCCGTTTTGTCCGCGTTGTCATGCGTTTCGTGGAAGTGGCATGCGTTGTCATACAAGGCTCACCGCCTTCTTTAGCACATGTGCCTCTTAGTGCACAGTCTCTCACTCGCAGGCGTGTCACGCCGACGCCAGTGACTTGCAGGAGGAGCGCCCGCCTACTCCCCGATTCCCCTGAGACTATCTACTGCACCCGGGAATCCATTTTGGCCGCGTGGTCATTTGTTTCATGCAAGTAGCGGGCGTGAGTACAAGACTCACCGCCTTTTTTAGCACATGTGCCTCATAGTGCACAGCCTCTCACTCGCAGGCGTGCCACTACGGCTGCCGTGATTTGGCAGGAGGTGCGCGCCTACTCCCCGACTCCCCTGGGACTATCTAGTGCACCCGACCATCCGTTTTGGCCGCGTGGTGATGTGTTTCTTGGAAGTAGCAGGCGTGAGTACTAGGCTCACCCTTTCCTCTTGCACACCGTCTCACTCTCACGCATGCCACTCCGTCGCCCGTGATTTCCCGGAGTTGCGCCTCTATTGGCGAGGTTCCCCTGGGTCTAGTGCACCTGGGATTTGATTCTGGTGGCGTTGTCATGCGTTTCGTGGAAGTGCAGGCGTGAGTACAGGACTCACCGCCTTCTTGAGCACATGTGCCTCACAGTGCACAGCCTCTCACTCGCAGGCGTGCCACTACGGCTGCCGTGATTTGGCAGGAGGTGCCCGACTACTCTCCAACTCCCCTGGGACTATCTACTGCACCCGGGAATCCGTTTTGTCCGCGTTGTCATGCGTTTCGTGGAAGTGGCATGCGTTGTCATACAAGGCTCACCGCCTTCTTTAGCACATGTGCCTCTTAGTGCACAGTCTCTCACTCGCAGGCGTGTCACGCCGACGCCAGTGACTTGCAGGAGGAGCGCGCGCCTACTCCCCGATTCCCCTGAGACTATCTACTGCACCCGGGAATCCATTTTGGCCGCGTGGTCATTTGTTTCATGCAAGTAGCGGGCGTGAGTACAAGACTCACCGCCTTTTTTAGCACATGTGCCTCATAGTGCACAGCCTCTCACTCGCAGGCGTGCCACTACGGCTGCCGTGATTTGGCAGGAGGTGCGCGCCTACTCCCCGACTCCCCTGGGACTATCTAGTGCACCCGACCATCCGTTTTGGCCGCGTGGTGATGTGTTTCGTGGAAGTAGCAGGCGTGAGTACTAGGCTCACCCTTTCCTCTTGCACACCGTCTCACTCTCACGCATGCCACTCCGTCGCCCGTGATTTCCCGGAGTTGCGCCTCTATTGGCGAGGTTCCCCTGGGTCTAGTGCACCTGGGATTTGATTCTGGTGGCGTTGTCATGCGTTTCGTGGAAGTGGCAGGCGTGAGTACAGGACTCACCGCCTTCTTGAGCACATGTGCCTCACAGTGCACAGCCTCTCACTCGCAGGCGTGCCACTACGGCTGCCGTGATTTGGCAGGAGGTGCCCGACTACTCTCCAACTCCCCTGGGACTATCTACTGCACCCGGGAATCCGTTTTGTCCGCGTTGTCATGCGTTTCGTGGAAGTGGCATGCGTTGTCATACAAGGCTCACCGCCTTCTTTAGCACATGTGCCTCTTAGTGCACAGTCTCTCACTCGCAGGCGTGTCACGCCGACGCCAGTGACTTGCAGGAGGAGCGCGCGCCTACTCCCCGATTCCCCTGAGACTATCTACTGCACCCGGGAATCCATTTTGGCCGCGTGGTCATTTGTTTCATGCAAGTAGCGGGCGTGAGTACAAGACTCACCGCCTTTTTTAGCACATGTGCCTCATAGTGCACAGCCTCTCACTCGCAGGCGTGCCACTACGGCTGCCGTGATTTGGCAGGAGGTGCGCGCCTACTCCCCGACTCCCCTGGGACTATCTAGTGCACCCGACCATCCGTTTTGGCCGCGTGGTGATGTGTTTCGTGGAAGTAGCAGGCGTGAGTACTAGGCTCACCCTTTCCTCTTGCACACCGTCTCACTCTCACGCATGCCACTCCGTCGCCCGTGATTTCCCGGAGTTGCGCCTCTATTGGCGAGGTTCCCCTGGGTCTAGTGCACCTGGGATTTGATTCTGGTGGCGTTGTCATGCGTTTCGTGGAAGTGGCAGGCGTGAGTACAGGACTCACCGCCTTCTTGAGCACATGTGCCTCACAGTGCACAGCCTCTCACTCGCAGGCGTGCCACTACGGCTGCCGTGATTTGGCAGGAGGTGCCCGACTACTCTCCAACTCCCCTGGGACTATCTACTGCACCCGGGAATCCGTTTTGTCCGCGTTGTCATGCGTTTCGTGGAAGTGGCATGCGTTGTCATACAAGGCTCACCGCCTTCTTTAGCACACGTGCCTCTTAGTGCACAGTCTCTCACTCGCAGGCGTGTCACGCCGACGCCAGTGACTTGCAGGAGGAGCGCGCGCCTACTCCCCAATTCCCCTGAGACTATCTACTGCACCCGGGAATCCATTTTGGCCGCGTGGTCATTTGTTTCATGCAAGTAGCGGGCGTGAGTACAAGACTCACCGCCTTTTTTAGCACATGTGCCTCACAGTGCACAGCCTCTCACTCGCAGGCGTGCCACTACGGCTGCCGTGATTTGGCAGGAGGTGCGCGCCTACTCCCCAACTCCCTGGGACTATCTAGTGCACTCGCGAATCCGTTTTGACCGCGTGGTGATGTGTTTCTTGGAAGTAGCAGGCGTGAGTACAAGGCTCACCCCTTCCTCTTGCACAGCCTCTCACTCTCACGCATGCCACTCCGTCGCCCGTGAGTTCCCAGAGTTGCGCGTCTATTGCCGAGGTTCCCCTGGGTCTAGTGCACCTGGGATTTCATTTTGGTGGCGTTGTCATGCGTTTCGTGGAAGTGGCAGGCGTGAGTACAGGACTCACCGCCTTCTTGAGCACATGTGCCTCACAGTGCACAGCCTCTCACTCGCAGGCGTGCCACTACGGCTGCCGTGATTTGGCAGGAGGTGCCCGACTACTCTCCAACTCCCCTGGGACTATCTACTGCACCCGGGAATCCGTTTTGTCCGCGTTGTCATGCGTTTCGTGGAAGTGGCATGCGTTGTCATACAAGGCTCACCGCCTTCTTTAGCACATGTGCCTCTTAGTGCACAGTCTCTCACTCGCAGGCGTGTCACGCCGACGCCAGTGACTTGCAGGAGGAGCGCCCGCCTACTCCCCGATTCCCCTGAGACTATCTACTGCACCCGGGAATCCATTTTGGCCGCGTGGTCATTTGTTTCATGCAAGTAGCGGGCGTGAGTACAAGACTCACCGCCTTTTTTAGCACATGTGCCTCATAGTGCACAGCCTCTCACTCGCAGGCGTGCCACTACGGCTGCCGTGATTTGGCAGGAGGTGCGCGCCTACTCCCCGACTCCCCTGGGACTATCTAGTGCACCCGACCATCCGTTTTGGCCGCGTGGTGATGTGTTTCGTGGAAGTAGCAGGCGTGAGTACTAGGCTCACCCTTTCCTCTTGCACACCGTCTCACTCTCACGCATGCCACTCCGTCGCCCGTGATTTCCCGGAGTTGCGCCTCTATTGGCGAGGTTCCCCTGGGTCTAGTGCACCTGGGATTTGATTCTGGTGGCGTTGTCATGCGTTTCGTGGAAGTGGCAGGCGTGAGTACAGGACTCACCGCCTTCTTTAGCACATGTGCCTCACAGTGCACAGCCTCTCACTCGCAGGCGTGCCACTACGGCTGCCGTGATTTGGCAGGAGGTGCCCGACTACTCTCCAACTCCCCTGGGACTATCTACTGCACCCGGGAATCCGTTTTGTCCGCGTTGTCATGCGTTTCGTGGAAGTGGCATGCGTTGTCATACAAGGCTCACCGCCTTCTTTAGCACACGTGCCTCTTAGTGCACAGTCTCTCACTCGCAGGCGTGTCACGCCGACGCCAGTGACTTGCAGGAGGAGCGCGCGCCTACTCCCCAATTCCCCTGAGACTATCTACTGCACCCGGGAATCCATTTTGGCCGCGTGGTCATTTGTTTCATGCAAGTAGCGGGCGTGAGTACAAGACTCACCGCCTTTTTTAGCACATGTGCCTCACAGTGCACAGCCTCTCACTCGCAGGCGTGCCACTACGGCTGCCGTGATTTGGCAGGAGGTGCGCGCCTACTCCCCAACTCCCTGGGACTATCTAGTGCACTCGCGAATCCGTTTTGACCGCGTGGTGATGTGTTTCTTGGAAGTAGCAGGCGTGAGTACAAGGCTCACCCCTTCCTCTTGCACAGCCTCTCACTCTCACGCATGCCACTCCGTCGCCCGTGAGTTCCCAGAGTTGCGCGTCTATTGCCGAGGTTCCCCTGGGTCTAGTGCACCTGGGATTTCATTTTGGTGGCGTTGTCATGCGTTTCGTGGAAGTGGCAGGCGTGAGTACAGGACTCACCGCCTTCTTGAGCACATGTGCCTCACAGTGCACAGCCTCTCACTCGCAGGCGTGCCACTACGGCTGCCGTGATTTGGCAGGAGGTGCCCGACTACTCTCCAACTCCCCTGGGACTATCTACTGCACCCGGGAATCCGTTTTGTCCGCGTTGTCATGCGTTTCGTGGAAGTGGCATGCGTTGTCATACAAGGCTCACCGCCTTCTTTAGCACATGTGCCTCTTAGTGCACAGTCTCTCACTCGCAGGCGTGTCACGCCGACGCCAGTGACTTGCAGGAGGAGCGCCCGCCTACTCCCCGATTCCCCTGAGACTATCTACTGCACCCGGGAATCCATTTTGGCCGCGTGGTCATTTGTTTCATGCAAGTAGCGGGCGTGAGTACAAGACTCACCGCCTTTTTTAGCACATGTGCCTCATAGTGCACAGCCTCTCACTCGCAGGCGTGCCACTACGGCTGCCGTGATTTGGCAGGAGGTGCGCGCCTACTCCCCGACTCCCCTGGGACTATCTAGTGCACCCGACCATCCGTTTTGGCCGCGTGGTGATGTGTTTCTTGGAAGTAGCAGGCGTGAGTACTAGGCTCACCCTTTCCTCTTGCACACCGTCTCACTCTCACGCATGCCACTCCGTCGCCCGTGATTTCCCGGAGTTGCGCCTCTATTGGCGAGGTTCCCCTGGGTCTAGTGCACCTGGGATTTGATTCTGGTGGCGTTGTCATGCGTTTCGTGGAAGTGGCAGGCGTGAGTACAGGACTCACCGCCTTCTTGAGCACATGTGCCTCACAGTGCACAGCCTCTCACTCGCAGGCGTGCCACTACGGCTGCCGTGATTTGGCAGGAGGTGCCCGACTACTCTCCAACTCCCCTGGGACTATCTACTGCACCCGGGAATCCGTTTTGTCCGCGTTGTCATGCGTTTCGTGGAAGTGGCATGCGTTGTCATACAAGGCTCACCGCCTTCTTTAGCACATGTGCCTCTTAGTGCACAGTCTCTCACTCGCAGGCGTGTCACGCCGACGCCAGTGACTTGCAGGAGGAGCGCGCGCCTACTCCCCGATTCCCCTGAGACTATCTACTGCACCCGGGAATCCATTTTGGCCGCGTGGTCATTTGTTTCATGCAAGTAGCGGGCGTGAGTACAAGACTCACCGCCTTTTTTAGCACATGTGCCTCATAGTGCACAGCCTCTCACTCGCAGGCGTGCCACTACGGCTGCCGTGATTTGGCAGGAGGTGCGCGCCTACTCCCCGACTCCCCTGGGACTATCTAGTGCACCCGACCATCCGTTTTGGCCGCGTGGTGATGTGTTTCGTGGAAGTAGCAGGCGTGAGTACTAGGCTCACCCTTTCCTCTTGCACACCGTCTCACTCTCACGCATGCCACTCCGTCGCCCGTGATTTCCCGGAGTTGCGCCTCTATTGGCGAGGTTCCCCTGGGTCTAGTGCACCTGGGATTTGATTCTGGTGGCGTTGTCATGCGTTTCGTGGAAGTGGCAGGCGTGAGTACAGGACTCACCGCCTTCTTGAGCACATGTGCCTCACAGTGCACAGCCTCTCACTCGCAGGCGTGCCACTACGGCTGCCGTGATTTGGCAGGAGGTGCCCGACTACTCTCCAACTCCCCTGGGACTATCTACTGCACCCGGGAATCCGTTTTGTCCGCGTTGTCATGCGTTTCGTGGAAGTGGCATGCGTTGTCATACAAGGCTCACCGCCTTCTTTAGCACATGTGCCTCTTAGTGCACAGTCTCTCACTCGCAGGCGTGTCACGCCGACGCCAGTGACTTGCAGGAGGAGCGCGCGCCTACTCCCCGATTCCCCTGAGACTATCTACTGCACCCGGGAATCCATTTTGGCCGCGTGGTCATTTGTTTCATGCAAGTAGCGGGCGTGAGTACAAGACTCACCGCCTTTTTTAGCACATGTGCCTCATAGTGCACAGCCTCTCACTCGCAGGCGTGCCACTACGGCTGCCGTGATTTGGCAGGAGGTGCGCGCCTACTCCCCGACTCCCCTGGGACTATCTAGTGCACCCGACCATCCGTTTTGGCCGCGTGGTGATGTGTTTCGTGGAAGTAGCAGGCGTGAGTACTAGGCTCACCCTTTCCTCTTGCACACCGTCTCACTCTCACGCATGCCACTCCGTCGCCCGTGATTTCCCGGAGTTGCGCCTCTATTGGCGAGGTTCCCCTGGGTCTAGTGCACCTGGGATTTGATTCTGGTGGCGTTGTCATGCGTTTCGTGGAAGTGGCAGGCGTGAGTACAGGACTCACCGCCTTCTTGAGCACATGTGCCTCACAGTGCACAGCCTCTCACTCGCAGGCGTGCCACTACGGCTGCCGTGATTTGGCAGGAGGTGCCCGACTACTCTCCAACTCCCCTGGGACTATCTACTGCACCCGGGAATCCGTTTTGTCCGCGTTGTCATGCGTTTCGTGGAAGTGGCATGCGTTGTCATACAAGGCTCACCGCCTTCTTTAGCACACGTGCCTCTTAGTGCACAGTCTCTCACTCGCAGGCGTGTCACGCCGACGCCAGTGACTTGCAGGAGGAGCGCGCGCCTACTCCCCAATTCCCCTGAGACTATCTACTGCACCCGGGAATCCATTTTGGCCGCGTGGTCATTTGTTTCATGCAAGTAGCGGGCGTGAGTACAAGACTCACCGCCTTTTTTAGCACATGTGCCTCACAGTGCACAGCCTCTCACTCGCAGGCGTGCCACTACGGCTGCCGTGATTTGGCAGGAGGTGCGCGCCTACTCCCCAACTCCCTGGGACTATCTAGTGCACTCGCGAATCCGTTTTGACCGCGTGGTGATGTGTTTCTTGGAAGTAGCAGGCGTGAGTACAAGGCTCACCCCTTCCTCTTGCACAGCCTCTCACTCTCACGCATGCCACTCCGTCGCCCGTGAGTTCCCAGAGTTGCGCGTCTATTGCCGAGGTTCCCCTGGGTCTAGTGCACCTGGGATTTCATTTTGGTGGCGTTGTCATGCGTTTCGTGGAAGTGGCAGGCGTGAGTACAGGACTCACCGCCTTCTTGAGCACATGTGCCTCACAGTGCACAGCCTCTCACTCGCAGGCGTGCCACTACGGCTGCCGTGATTTGGCAGGAGGTGCCCGACTACTCTCCAACTCCCCTGGGACTATCTACTGCACCCGGGAATCCGTTTTGTCCGCGTTGTCATGCGTTTCGTGGAAGTGGCATGCGTTGTCATACAAGGCTCACCGCCTTCTTTAGCACATGTGCCTCTTAGTGCACAGTCTCTCACTCGCAGGCGTGTCACGCCGACGCCAGTGACTTGCAGGAGGAGCGCCCGCCTACTCCCCGATTCCCCTGAGACTATCTACTGCACCCGGGAATCCATTTTGGCCGCGTGGTCATTTGTTTCATGCAAGTAGCGGGCGTGAGTACAAGACTCACCGCCTTTTTTAGCACATGTGCCTCATAGTGCACAGCCTCTCACTCGCAGGCGTGCCACTACGGCTGCCGTGATTTGGCAGGAGGTGCGCGCCTACTCCCCGACTCCCCTGGGACTATCTAGTGCACCCGACCATCCGTTTTGGCCGCGTGGTGATGTGTTTCGTGGAAGTAGCAGGCGTGAGTACTAGGCTCACCCTTTCCTCTTGCACACCGTCTCACTCTCACGCATGCCACTCCGTCGCCCGTGATTTCCCGGAGTTGCGCCTCTATTGGCGAGGTTCCCCTGGGTCTAGTGCACCTGGGATTTGATTCTGGTGGCGTTGTCATGCGTTTCGTGGAAGTGGCAGGCGTGAGTACAGGACTCACCGCCTTCTTTAGCACATGTGCCTCACAGTGCACAGCCTCTCACTCGCAGGCGTGCCACTACGGCTGCCGTGATTTGGCAGGAGGTGCCCGACTACTCTCCAACTCCCCTGGGACTATCTACTGCACCCGGGAATCCGTTTTGTCCGCGTTGTCATGCGTTTCGTGGAAGTGGCATGCGTTGTCATACAAGGCTCACCGCCTTCTTTAGCACACGTGCCTCTTAGTGCACAGTCTCTCACTCGCAGGCGTGTCACGCCGACGCCAGTGACTTGCAGGAGGAGCGCGCGCCTACTCCCCAATTCCCCTGAGACTATCTACTGCACCCGGGAATCCATTTTGGCCGCGTGGTCATTTGTTTCATGCAAGTAGCGGGCGTGAGTACAAGACTCACCGCCTTTTTTAGCACATGTGCCTCACAGTGCACAGCCTCTCACTCGCAGGCGTGCCACTACGGCTGCCGTGATTTGGCAGGAGGTGCGCGCCTACTCCCCAACTCCCTGGGACTATCTAGTGCACTCGCGAATCCGTTTTGACCGCGTGGTGATGTGTTTCTTGGAAGTAGCAGGCGTGAGTACAAGGCTCACCCCTTCCTCTTGCACAGCCTCTCACTCTCACGCATGCCACTCCGTCGCCCGTGAGTTCCCAGAGTTGCGCGTCTATTGCCGAGGTTCCCCTGGGTCTAGTGCACCTGGGATTTCATTTTGGTGGCGTTGTCATGCGTTTCGTGGAAGTGGCAGGCGTGAGTACAGGACTCACCGCCTTCTTGAGCACATGTGCCTCACAGTGCACAGCCTCTCACTCGCAGGCGTGCCACTACGGCTGCCGTGATTTGGCAGGAGGTGCCCGACTACTCTCCAACTCCCCTGGGACTATCTACTGCACCCGGGAATCCGTTTTGTCCGCGTTGTCATGCGTTTCGTGGAAGTGGCATGCGTTGTCATACAAGGCTCACCGCCTTCTTTAGCACATGTGCCTCTTAGTGCACAGTCTCTCACTCGCAGGCGTGTCACGCCGACGCCAGTGACTTGCAGGAGGAGCGCCCGCCTACTCCCCGATTCCCCTGAGACTATCTACTGCACCCGGGAATCCATTTTGGCCGCGTGGTCATTTGTTTCATGCAAGTAGCGGGCGTGAGTACAAGACTCACCGCCTTTTTTAGCACATGTGCCTCATAGTGCACAGCCTCTCACTCGCAGGCGTGCCACTACGGCTGCCGTGATTTGGCAGGAGGTGCGCGCCTACTCCCCGACTCCCCTGGGACTATCTAGTGCACCCGACCATCCGTTTTGGCCGCGTGGTGATGTGTTTCTTGGAAGTAGCAGGCGTGAGTACTAGGCTCACCCTTTCCTCTTGCACACCGTCTCACTCTCACGCATGCCACTCCGTCGCCCGTGATTTCCCGGAGTTGCGCCTCTATTGGCGAGGTTCCCCTGGGTCTAGTGCACCTGGGATTTGATTCTGGTGGCGTTGTCATGCGTTTCGTGGAAGTGGCAGGCGTGAGTACAGGACTCACCGCCTTCTTGAGCACATGTGCCTCACAGTGCACAGCCTCTCACTCGCAGGCGTGCCACTACGGCTGCCGTGATTTGGCAGGAGGTGCCCGACTACTCTCCAACTCCCCTGGGACTATCTACTGCACCCGGGAATCCGTTTTGTCCGCGTTGTCATGCGTTTCGTGGAAGTGGCATGCGTTGTCATACAAGGCTCACCGCCTTCTTTAGCACATGTGCCTCTTAGTGCACAGTCTCTCACTCGCAGGCGTGTCACGCCGACGCCAGTGACTTGCAGGAGGAGCGCGCGCCTACTCCCCGATTCCCCTGAGACTATCTACTGCACCCGGGAATCCATTTTGGCCGCGTGGTCATTTGTTTCATGCAAGTAGCGGGCGTGAGTACAAGACTCACCGCCTTTTTTAGCACATGTGCCTCATAGTGCACAGCCTCTCACTCGCAGGCGTGCCACTACGGCTGCCGTGATTTGGCAGGAGGTGCGCGCCTACTCCCCGACTCCCCTGGGACTATCTAGTGCACCCGACCATCCGTTTTGGCCGCGTGGTGATGTGTTTCGTGGAAGTAGCAGGCGTGAGTACTAGGCTCACCCTTTCCTCTTGCACACCGTCTCACTCTCACGCATGCCACTCCGTCGCCCGTGATTTCCCGGAGTTGCGCCTCTATTGGCGAGGTTCCCCTGGGTCTAGTGCACCTGGGATTTGATTCTGGTGGCGTTGTCATGCGTTTCGTGGAAGTGGCAGGCGTGAGTACAGGACTCACCGCCTTCTTGAGCACATGTGCCTCACAGTGCACAGCCTCTCACTCGCAGGCGTGCCACTACGGCTGCCGTGATTTGGCAGGAGGTGCCCGACTACTCTCCAACTCCCCTGGGACTATCTACTGCACCCGGGAATCCGTTTTGTCCGCGTTGTCATGCGTTTCGTGGAAGTGGCATGCGTTGTCATACAAGGCTCACCGCCTTCTTTAGCACATGTGCCTCTTAGTGCACAGTCTCTCACTCGCAGGCGTGTCACGCCGACGCCAGTGACTTGCAGGAGGAGCGCGCGCCTACTCCCCGATTCCCCTGAGACTATCTACTGCACCCGGGAATCCATTTTGGCCGCGTGGTCATTTGTTTCATGCAAGTAGCGGGCGTGAGTACAAGACTCACCGCCTTTTTTAGCACATGTGCCTCATAGTGCACAGCCTCTCACTCGCAGGCGTGCCACTACGGCTGCCGTGATTTGGCAGGAGGTGCGCGCCTACTCCCCGACTCCCCTGGGACTATCTAGTGCACCCGACCATCCGTTTTGGCCGCGTGGTGATGTGTTTCGTGGAAGTAGCAGGCGTGAGTACTAGGCTCACCCTTTCCTCTTGCACACCGTCTCACTCTCACGCATGCCACTCCGTCGCCCGTGATTTCCCGGAGTTGCGCCTCTATTGGCGAGGTTCCCCTGGGTCTAGTGCACCTGGGATTTGATTCTGGTGGCGTTGTCATGCGTTTCGTGGAAGTGGCAGGCGTGAGTACAGGACTCACCGCCTTCTTTAGCACATGTGCCTCACAGTGCACAGCCTCTCACTCGCAGGCGTGCCACTACGGCTGCCGTGATTTGGCAGGAGGTGCCCGACTACTCTCCAACTCCCCTGGGACTATCTACTGCACCCGGGAATCCGTTTTGTCCGCGTTGTCATGCGTTTCGTGGAAGTGGCATGCGTTGTCATACAAGGCTCACCGCCTTCTTTAGCACACGTGCCTCTTAGTGCACAGTCTCTCACTCGCAGGCGTGTCACGCCGACGCCAGTGACTTGCAGGAGGAGCGCGCGCCTACTCCCCAATTCCCCTGAGACTATCTACTGCACCCGGGAATCCATTTTGGCCGCGTGGTCATTTGTTTCATGCAAGTAGCGGGCGTGAGTACAAGACTCACCGCCTTTTTTAGCACATGTGCCTCACAGTGCACAGCCTCTCACTCGCAGGCGTGCCACTACGGCTGCCGTGATTTGGCAGGAGGTGCGCGCCTACTCCCCAACTCCCTGGGACTATCTAGTGCACTCGCGAATCCGTTTTGACCGCGTGGTGATGTGTTTCTTGGAAGTAGCAGGCGTGAGTACAAGGCTCACCCCTTCCTCTTGCACAGCCTCTCACTCTCACGCATGCCACTCCGTCGCCCGTGAGTTCCCAGAGTTGCGCGTCTATTGCCGAGGTTCCCCTGGGTCTAGTGCACCTGGGATTTCATTTTGGTGGCGTTGTCATGCGTTTCGTGGAAGTGGCAGGCGTGAGTACAGGACTCACCGCCTTCTTGAGCACATGTGCCTCACAGTGCACAGCCTCTCACTCGCAGGCGTGCCACTACGGCTGCCGTGATTTGGCAGGAGGTGCCCGACTACTCTCCAACTCCCCTGGGACTATCTACTGCACCCGGGAATCCGTTTTGTCCGCGTTGTCATGCGTTTCGTGGAAGTGGCATGCGTTGTCATACAAGGCTCACCGCCTTCTTTAGCACATGTGCCTCTTAGTGCACAGTCTCTCACTCGCAGGCGTGTCACGCCGACGCCAGTGACTTGCAGGAGGAGCGCCCGCCTACTCCCCGATTCCCCTGAGACTATCTACTGCACCCGGGAATCCATTTTGGCCGCGTGGTCATTTGTTTCATGCAAGTAGCGGGCGTGAGTACAAGACTCACCGCCTTTTTTAGCACATGTGCCTCATAGTGCACAGCCTCTCACTCGCAGGCGTGCCACTACGGCTGCCGTGATTTGGCAGGAGGTGCGCGCCTACTCCCCGACTCCCCTGGGACTATCTAGTGCACCCGACCATCCGTTTTGGCCGCGTGGTGATGTGTTTCGTGGAAGTAGCAGGCGTGAGTACTAGGCTCACCCTTTCCTCTTGCACACCGTCTCACTCTCACGCATGCCACTCCGTCGCCCGTGATTTCCCGGAGTTGCGCCTCTATTGGCGAGGTTCCCCTGGGTCTAGTGCACCTGGGATTTGATTCTGGTGGCGTTGTCATGCGTTTCGTGGAAGTGGCAGGCGTGAGTACAGGACTCACCGCCTTCTTTAGCACATGTGCCTCACAGTGCACAGCCTCTCACTCGCAGGCGTGCCACTACGGCTGCCGTGATTTGGCAGGAGGTGCCCGACTACTCTCCAACTCCCCTGGGACTATCTACTGCACCCGGGAATCCGTTTTGTCCGCGTTGTCATGCGTTTCGTGGAAGTGGCATGCGTTGTCATACAAGGCTCACCGCCTTCTTTAGCACACGTGCCTCTTAGTGCACAGTCTCTCACTCGCAGGCGTGTCACGCCGACGCCAGTGACTTGCAGGAGGAGCGCGCGCCTACTCCCCAATTCCCCTGAGACTATCTACTGCACCCGGGAATCCATTTTGGCCGCGTGGTCATTTGTTTCATGCAAGTAGCGGGCGTGAGTACAAGACTCACCGCCTTTTTTAGCACATGTGCCTCACAGTGCACAGCCTCTCACTCGCAGGCGTGCCACTACGGCTGCCGTGATTTGGCAGGAGGTGCGCGCCTACTCCCCAACTCCCTGGGACTATCTAGTGCACTCGCGAATCCGTTTTGACCGCGTGGTGATGTGTTTCTTGGAAGTAGCAGGCGTGAGTACAAGGCTCACCCCTTCCTCTTGCACAGCCTCTCACTCTCACGCATGCCACTCCGTCGCCCGTGAGTTCCCAGAGTTGCGCGTCTATTGCCGAGGTTCCCCTGGGTCTAGTGCACCTGGGATTTCATTTTGGTGGCGTTGTCATGCGTTTCGTGGAAGTGGCAGGCGTGAGTACAGGACTCACCGCCTTCTTGAGCACATGTGCCTCACAGTGCACAGCCTCTCACTCGCAGGCGTGCCACTACGGCTGCCGTGATTTGGCAGGAGGTGCCCGACTACTCTCCAACTCCCCTGGGACTATCTACTGCACCCGGGAATCCGTTTTGTCCGCGTTGTCATGCGTTTCGTGGAAGTGGCATGCGTTGTCATACAAGGCTCACCGCCTTCTTTAGCACATGTGCCTCTTAGTGCACAGTCTCTCACTCGCAGGCGTGTCACGCCGACGCCAGTGACTTGCAGGAGGAGCGCCCGCCTACTCCCCGATTCCCCTGAGACTATCTACTGCACCCGGGAATCCATTTTGGCCGCGTGGTCATTTGTTTCATGCAAGTAGCGGGCGTGAGTACAAGACTCACCGCCTTTTTTAGCACATGTGCCTCATAGTGCACAGCCTCTCACTCGCAGGCGTGCCACTACGGCTGCCGTGATTTGGCAGGAGGTGCGCGCCTACTCCCCGACTCCCCTGGGACTATCTAGTGCACCCGACCATCCGTTTTGGCCGCGTGGTGATGTGTTTCTTGGAAGTAGCAGGCGTGAGTACTAGGCTCACCCTTTCCTCTTGCACACCGTCTCACTCTCACGCATGCCACTCCGTCGCCCGTGATTTCCCGGAGTTGCGCCTCTATTGGCGAGGTTCCCCTGGGTCTAGTGCACCTGGGATTTGATTCTGGTGGCGTTGTCATGCGTTTCGTGGAAGTGGCAGGCGTGAGTACAGGACTCACCGCCTTCTTGAGCACATGTGCCTCACAGTGCACAGCCTCTCACTCGCAGGCGTGCCACTACGGCTGCCGTGATTTGGCAGGAGGTGCCCGACTACTCTCCAACTCCCCTGGGACTATCTACTGCACCCGGGAATCCGTTTTGTCCGCGTTGTCATGCGTTTCGTGGAAGTGGCATGCGTTGTCATACAAGGCTCACCGCCTTCTTTAGCACATGTGCCTCTTAGTGCACAGTCTCTCACTCGCAGGCGTGTCACGCCGACGCCAGTGACTTGCAGGAGGAGCGCGCGCCTACTCCCCGATTCCCCTGAGACTATCTACTGCACCCGGGAATCCATTTTGGCCGCGTGGTCATTTGTTTCATGCAAGTAGCGGGCGTGAGTACAAGACTCACCGCCTTTTTTAGCACATGTGCCTCATAGTGCACAGCCTCTCACTCGCAGGCGTGCCACTACGGCTGCCGTGATTTGGCAGGAGGTGCGCGCCTACTCCCCGACTCCCCTGGGACTATCTAGTGCACCCGACCATCCGTTTTGGCCGCGTGGTGATGTGTTTCGTGGAAGTAGCAGGCGTGAGTACTAGGCTCACCCTTTCCTCTTGCACACCGTCTCACTCTCACGCATGCCACTCCGTCGCCCGTGATTTCCCGGAGTTGCGCCTCTATTGCCGAGGTTCCCCTGGGTCTAGTGCACCTGGGATTTGATTCTGGTGGCGTTGTCATGCGTTTCGTGGAAGTGGCAGGCGTGAGTACAGGACTCACCGCCTTCTTGAGCACATGTGCCTCACAGTGCACAGCCTCTCACTCGCAGGCGTGCCACTACGGCTGCCGTGATTTGGCAGGAGGTGCCCGACTACTCTCCAACTCCCCTGGGACTATCTACTGCACCCGGGAATCCGTTTTGTCCGCGTTGTCATGCGTTTCGTGGAAGTGGCATGCGTTGTCATACAAGGCTCACCGCCTTCTTTAGCACATGTGCCTCTTAGTGCACAGTCTCTCACTCGCAGGCGTGTCACGCCGACGCCAGTGACTTGCAGGAGGAGCGCGCGCCTACTCCCCGATTCCCCTGAGACTATCTACTGCACCCGGGAATCCATTTTGGCCGCGTGGTCATTTGTTTCATGCAAGTAGCGGGCGTGAGTACAAGACTCACCGCCTTTTTTAGCACATGTGCCTCATAGTGCACAGCCTCTCACTCGCAGGCGTGCCACTACGGCTGCCGTGATTTGGCAGGAGGTGCGCGCCTACTCCCCGACTCCCCTGGGACTATCTAGTGCACCCGACCATCCGTTTTGGCCGCGTGGTGATGTGTTTCGTGGAAGTAGCAGGCGTGAGTACTAGGCTCACCCTTTCCTCTTGCACACCGTCTCACTCTCACGCATGCCACTCCGTCGCCCGTGATTTCCCGGAGTTGCGCCTCTATTGGCGAGGTTCCCCTGGGTCTAGTGCACCTGGGATTTGATTCTGGTGGCGTTGTCATGCGTTTCGTGGAAGTGGCAGGCGTGAGTACAGGACTCACCGCCTTCTTGAGCACATGTGCCTCACAGTGCACAGCCTCTCACTCGCAGGCGTGCCACTACGGCTGCCGTGATTTGGCAGGAGGTGCCCGACTACTCTCCAACTCCCCTGGGACTATCTACTGCACCCGGGAATCCGTTTTGTCCGCGTTGTCATGCGTTTCGTGGAAGTGGCATGCGTTGTCATACAAGGCTCACCGCCTTCTTTAGCACACGTGCCTCTTAGTGCACAGTCTCTCACTCGCAGGCGTGTCACGCCGACGCCAGTGACTTGCAGGAGGAGCGCGCGCCTACTCCCCAATTCCCCTGAGACTATCTACTGCACCCGGGAATCCATTTTGGCCGCGTGGTCATTTGTTTCATGCAAGTAGCGGGCGTGAGTACAAGACTCACCGCCTTTTTTAGCACATGTGCCTCACAGTGCACAGCCTCTCACTCGCAGGCGTGCCACTACGGCTGCCGTGATTTGGCAGGAGGTGCGCGCCTACTCCCCAACTCCCTGGGACTATCTAGTGCACTCGCGAATCCGTTTTGACCGCGTGGTGATGTGTTTCTTGGAAGTAGCAGGCGTGAGTACAAGGCTCACCCCTTCCTCTTGCACAGCCTCTCACTCTCACGCATGCCACTCCGTCGCCCGTGAGTTCCCAGAGTTGCGCGTCTATTGCCGAGGTTCCCCTGGGTCTAGTGCACCTGGGATTTCATTTTGGTGGCGTTGTCATGCGTTTCGTGGAAGTGGCAGGCGTGAGTAAAGGACTCACCGCCTTCTTGAGCACATGTGCCTCACAGTGCACAGCCTCTCACTCGCAGGCGTGCCACTACGGCTGCCGTGATTTGGCAGGAGGTGCCCGACTACTCTCCAACTCCCCTGGGACTATCTACTGCACCCGGGAATCCGTTTTGTCCGCGTTGTCATGCGTTTCGTGGAAGTGGCATGCGTTGTCATACAAGGCTCACCGCCTTCTTTAGCACATGTGCCTCTTAGTGCACAGTCTCTCACTCGCAGGCGTGTCACGCCGACGCCAGTGACTTGCAGGAGGAGCGCCCGCCTACTCCCCGATTCCCCTGAGACTATCTACTGCACCCGGGAATCCATTTTGGCCGCGTGGTCATTTGTTTCATGCAAGTAGCGGGCGTGAGTACAAGACTCACCGCCTTTTTTAGCACATGTGCCTCATAGTGCACAGCCTCTCACTCGCAGGCGTGCCACTACGGCTGCCGTGATTTGGCAGGAGGTGCGCGCCTACTCCCCGACTCCCCTGGGACTATCTAGTGCACCCGACCATCCGTTTTGGCCGCGTGGTGATGTGTTTCGTGGAAGTAGCAGGCGTGAGTACTAGGCTCACCCTTTCCTCTTGCACACCGTCTCACTCTCACGCATGCCACTCCGTCGCCCGTGATTTCCCGGAGTTGCGCCTCTATTGGCGAGGTTCCCCTGGGTCTAGTGCACCTGGGATTTGATTCTGGTGGCGTTGTCATGCGTTTCGTGGAAGTGGCAGGCGTGAGTACAGGACTCACCGCCTTCTTTAGCACATGTGCCTCACAGTGCACAGCCTCTCACTCGCAGGCGTGCCACTACGGCTGCCGTGATTTGGCAGGAGGTGCCCGACTACTCTCCAACTCCCCTGGGACTATCTACTGCACCCGGGAATCCGTTTTGTCCGCGTTGTCATGCGTTTCGTGGAAGTGGCATGCGTTGTCATACAAGGCTCACCGCCTTCTTTAGCACACGTGCCTCTTAGTGCACAGTCTCTCACTCGCAGGCGTGTCACGCCGACGCCAGTGACTTGCAGGAGGAGCGCGCGCCTACTCCCCAATTCCCCTGAGACTATCTACTGCACCCGGGAATCCATTTTGGCCGCGTGGTCATTTGTTTCATGCAAGTAGCGGGCGTGAGTACAAGACTCACCGCCTTTTTTAGCACATGTGCCTCACAGTGCACAGCCTCTCACTCGCAGGCGTGCCACTACGGCTGCCGTGATTTGGCAGGAGGTGCGCGCCTACTCCCCAACTCCCTGGGACTATCTAGTGCACTCGCGAATCCGTTTTGACCGCGTGGTGATGTGTTTCTTGGAAGTAGCAGGCGTGAGTACAAGGCTCACCCCTTCCTCTTGCACAGCCTCTCACTCTCACGCATGCCACTCCGTCGCCCGTGAGTTCCCAGAGTTGCGCGTCTATTGCCGAGGTTCCCCTGGGTCTAGTGCACCTGGGATTTCATTTTGGTGGCGTTGTCATGCGTTTCGTGGAAGTGGCAGGCGTGAGTACAGGACTCACCGCCTTCTTGAGCACATGTGCCTCACAGTGCACAGCCTCTCACTCGCAGGCGTGCCACTACGGCTGCCGTGATTTGGCAGGAGGTGCCCGACTACTCTCCAACTCCCCTGGGACTATCTACTGCACCCGGGAATCCGTTTTGTCCGCGTTGTCATGCGTTTCGTGGAAGTGGCATGCGTTGTCATACAAGGCTCACCGCCTTCTTTAGCACATGTGCCTCTTAGTGCACAGTCTCTCACTCGCAGGCGTGTCACGCCGACGCCAGTGACTTGCAGGAGGAGCGCCCGCCTACTCCCCGATTCCCCTGAGACTATCTACTGCACCCGGGAATCCATTTTGGCCGCGTGGTCATTTGTTTCATGCAAGTAGCGGGCGTGAGTACAAGACTCACCGCCTTTTTTAGCACATGTGCCTCATAGTGCACAGCCTCTCACTCGCAGGCGTGCCACTACGGCTGCCGTGATTTGGCAGGAGGTGCGCGCCTACTCCCCGACTCCCCTGGGACTATCTAGTGCACCCGACCATCCGTTTTGGCCGCGTGGTGATGTGTTTCTTGGAAGTAGCAGGCGTGAGTACTAGGCTCACCCTTTCCTCTTGCACACCGTCTCACTCTCACGCATGCCACTCCGTCGCCCGTGATTTCCCGGAGTTGCGCCTCTATTGGCGAGGTTCCCCTGGGTCTAGTGCACCTGGGATTTGATTCTGGTGGCGTTGTCATGCGTTTCGTGGAAGTGGCAGGCGTGAGTACAGGACTCACCGCCTTCTTGAGCACATGTGCCTCACAGTGCACAGCCTCTCACTCGCAGGCGTGCCACTACGGCTGCCGTGATTTGGCAGGAGGTGCCCGACTACTCTCCAACTCCCCTGGGACTATCTACTGCACCCGGGAATCCGTTTTGTCCGCGTTGTCATGCGTTTCGTGGAAGTGGCATGCGTTGTCATACAAGGCTCACCGCCTTCTTTAGCACATGTGCCTCTTAGTGCACAGTCTCTCACTCGCAGGCGTGTCACGCCGACGCCAGTGACTTGCAGGAGGAGCGCGCGCCTACTCCCCGATTCCCCTGAGACTATCTACTGCACCCGGGAATCCATTTTGGCCGCGTGGTCATTTGTTTCATGCAAGTAGCGGGCGTGAGTACAAGACTCACCGCCTTTTTTAGCACATGTGCCTCATAGTGCACAGCCTCTCACTCGCAGGCGTGCCACTACGGCTGCCGTGATTTGGCAGGAGGTGCGCGCCTACTCCCCGACTCCCCTGGGACTATCTAGTGCACCCGACCATCCGTTTTGGCCGCGTGGTGATGTGTTTCGTGGAAGTAGCAGGCGTGAGTACTAGGCTCACCCTTTCCTCTTGCACACCGTCTCACTCTCACGCATGCCACTCCGTCGCCCGTGATTTCCCGGAGTTGCGCCTCTATTGGCGAGGTTCCCCTGGGTCTAGTGCACCTGGGATTTGATTCTGGTGGCGTTGTCATGCGTTTCGTGGAAGTGGCAGGCGTGAGTACAGGACTCACCGCCTTCTTGAGCACATGTGCCTCACAGTGCACAGCCTCTCACTCGCAGGCGTGCCACTACGGCTGCCGTGATTTGGCAGGAGGTGCCCGACTACTCTCCAACTCCCCTGGGACTATCTACTGCACCCGGGAATCCGTTTTGTCCGCGTTGTCATGCGTTTCGTGGAAGTGGCATGCGTTGTCATACAAGGCTCACCGCCTTCTTTAGCACATGTGCCTCTTAGTGCACAGTCTCTCACTCGCAGGCGTGTCACGCCGACGCCAGTGACTTGCAGGAGGAGCGCGCGCCTACTCCCCGATTCCCCTGAGACTATCTACTGCACCCGGGAATCCATTTTGGCCGCGTGGTCATTTGTTTCATGCAAGTAGCGGGCGTGAGTACAAGACTCACCGCCTTTTTTAGCACATGTGCCTCATAGTGCACAGCCTCTCACTCGCAGGCGTGCCACTACGGCTGCCGTGATTTGGCAGGAGGTGCGCGCCTACTCCCCGACTCCCCTGGGACTATCTAGTGCACCCGACCATCCGTTTTGGCCGCGTGGTGATGTGTTTCGTGGAAGTAGCAGGCGTGAGTACTAGGCTCACCCTTTCCTCTTGCACACCGTCTCACTCTCACGCATGCCACTCCGTCGCCCGTGATTTCCCGGAGTTGCGCCTCTATTGGCGAGGTTCCCCTGGGTCTAGTGCACCTGGGATTTGATTCTGGTGGCGTTGTCATGCGTTTCGTGGAAGTGGCAGGCGTGAGTACAGGACTCACCGCCTTCTTTAGCACATGTGCCTCACAGTGCACAGCCTCTCACTCGCAGGCGTGCCACTACGGCTGCCGTGATTTGGCAGGAGGTGCCCGACTACTCTCCAACTCCCCTGGGACTATCTACTGCACCCGGGAATCCGTTTTGTCCGCGTTGTCATGCGTTTCGTGGAAGTGGCATGCGTTGTCATACAAGGCTCACCGCCTTCTTTAGCACACGTGCCTCTTAGTGCACAGTCTCTCACTCGCAGGCGTGTCACGCCGACGCCAGTGACTTGCAGGAGGAGCGCGCGCCTACTCCCCAATTCCCCTGAGACTATCTACTGCACCCGGGAATCCATTTTGGCCGCGTGGTCATTTGTTTCATGCAAGTAGCGGGCGTGAGTACAAGACTCACCGCCTTTTTTAGCACATGTGCCTCACAGTGCACAGCCTCTCACTCGCAGGCGTGCCACTACGGCTGCCGTGATTTGGCAGGAGGTGCGCGCCTACTCCCCAACTCCCTGGGACTATCTAGTGCACTCGCGAATCCGTTTTGACCGCGTGGTGATGTGTTTCTTGGAAGTAGCAGGCGTGAGTACAAGGCTCACCCCTTCCTCTTGCACAGCCTCTCACTCTCACGCATGCCACTCCGTCGCCCGTGAGTTCCCAGAGTTGCGCGTCTATTGCCGAGGTTCCCCTGGGTCTAGTGCACCTGGGATTTCATTTTGGTGGCGTTGTCATGCGTTTCGTGGAAGTGGCAGGCGTGAGTACAGGACTCACCGCCTTCTTGAGCACATGTGCCTCACAGTGCACAGCCTCTCACTCGCAGGCGTGCCACTACGGCTGCCGTGATTTGGCAGGAGGTGCCCGACTACTCTCCAACTCCCCTGGGACTATCTACTGCACCCGGGAATCCGTTTTGTCCGCGTTGTCATGCGTTTCGTGGAAGTGGCATGCGTTGTCATACAAGGCTCACCGCCTTCTTTAGCACATGTGCCTCTTAGTGCACAGTCTCTCACTCGCAGGCGTGTCACGCCGACGCCAGTGACTTGCAGGAGGAGCGCCCGCCTACTCCCCGATTCCCCTGAGACTATCTACTGCACCCGGGAATCCATTTTGGCCGCGTGGTCATTTGTTTCATGCAAGTAGCGGGCGTGAGTACAAGACTCACCGCCTTTTTTAGCACATGTGCCTCATAGTGCACAGCCTCTCACTCGCAGGCGTGCCACTACGGCTGCCGTGATTTGGCAGGAGGTGCGCGCCTACTCCCCGACTCCCCTGGGACTATCTAGTGCACCCGACCATCCGTTTTGGCCGCGTGGTGATGTGTTTCGTGGAAGTAGCAGGCGTGAGTACTAGGCTCACCCTTTCCTCTTGCACACCGTCTCACTCTCACGCATGCCACTCCGTCGCCCGTGATTTCCCGGAGTTGCGCCTCTATTGGCGAGGTTCCCCTGGGTCTAGTGCACCTGGGATTTGATTCTGGTGGCGTTGTCATGCGTTTCGTGGAAGTGGCAGGCGTGAGTACAGGACTCACCGCCTTCTTTAGCACATGTGCCTCACAGTGCACAGCCTCTCACTCGCAGGCGTGCCACTACGGCTGCCGTGATTTGGCAGGAGGTGCCCGACTACTCTCCAACTCCCCTGGGACTATCTACTGCACCCGGGAATCCGTTTTGTCCGCGTTGTCATGCGTTTCGTGGAAGTGGCATGCGTTGTCATACAAGGCTCACCGCCTTCTTTAGCACACGTGCCTCTTAGTGCACAGTCTCTCACTCGCAGGCGTGTCACGCCGACGCCAGTGACTTGCAGGAGGAGCGCGCGCCTACTCCCCAATTCCCCTGAGACTATCTACTGCACCCGGGAATCCATTTTGGCCGCGTGGTCATTTGTTTCATGCAAGTAGCGGGCGTGAGTACAAGACTCACCGCCTTTTTTAGCACATGTGCCTCACAGTGCACAGCCTCTCACTCGCAGGCGTGCCACTACGGCTGCCGTGATTTGGCAGGAGGTGCGCGCCTACTCCCCAACTCCCTGGGACTATCTAGTGCACTCGCGAATCCGTTTTGACCGCGTGGTGATGTGTTTCTTGGAAGTAGCAGGCGTGAGTACAAGGCTCACCCCTTCCTCTTGCACAGCCTCTCACTCTCACGCATGCCACTCCGTCGCCCGTGAGTTCCCAGAGTTGCGCGTCTATTGCCGAGGTTCCCCTGGGTCTAGTGCACCTGGGATTTCATTTTGGTGGCGTTGTCATGCGTTTCGTGGAAGTGGCAGGCGTGAGTACAGGACTCACCGCCTTCTTGAGCACATGTGCCTCACAGTGCACAGCCTCTCACTCGCAGGCGTGCCACTACGGCTGCCGTGATTTGGCAGGAGGTGCCCGACTACTCTCCAACTCCCCTGGGACTATCTACTGCACCCGGGAATCCGTTTTGTCCGCGTTGTCATGCGTTTCGTGGAAGTGGCATGCGTTGTCATACAAGGCTCACCGCCTTCTTTAGCACATGTGCCTCTTAGTGCACAGTCTCTCACTCGCAGGCGTGTCACGCCGACGCCAGTGACTTGCAGGAGGAGCGCCCGCCTACTCCCCGATTCCCCTGAGACTATCTACTGCACCCGGGAATCCATTTTGGCCGCGTGGTCATTTGTTTCATGCAAGTAGCGGGCGTGAGTACAAGACTCACCGCCTTTTTTAGCACATGTGCCTCATAGTGCACAGCCTCTCACTCGCAGGCGTGCCACTACGGCTGCCGTGATTTGGCAGGAGGTGCGCGCCTACTCCCCGACTCCCCTGGGACTATCTAGTGCACCCGACCATCCGTTTTGGCCGCGTGGTGATGTGTTTCTTGGAAGTAGCAGGCGTGAGTACTAGGCTCACCCTTTCCTCTTGCACACCGTCTCACTCTCACGCATGCCACTCCGTCGCCCGTGATTTCCCGGAGTTGCGCCTCTATTGGCGAGGTTCCCCTGGGTCTAGTGCACCTGGGATTTGATTCTGGTGGCGTTGTCATGCGTTTCGTGGAAGTGGCAGGCGTGAGTACAGGACTCACCGCCTTCTTGAGCACATGTGCCTCACAGTGCACAGCCTCTCACTCGCAGGCGTGCCACTACGGCTGCCGTGATTTGGCAGGAGGTGCCCGACTACTCTCCAACTCCCCTGGGACTATCTACTGCACCCGGGAATCCGTTTTGTCCGCGTTGTCATGCGTTTCGTGGAAGTGGCATGCGTTGTCATACAAGGCTCACCGCCTTCTTTAGCACATGTGCCTCTTAGTGCACAGTCTCTCACTCGCAGGCGTGTCACGCCGACGCCAGTGACTTGCAGGAGGAGCGCGCGCCTACTCCCCGATTCCCCTGAGACTATCTACTGCACCCGGGAATCCATTTTGGCCGCGTGGTCATTTGTTTCATGCAAGTAGCGGGCGTGAGTACAAGACTCACCGCCTTTTTTAGCACATGTGCCTCATAGTGCACAGCCTCTCACTCGCAGGCGTGCCACTACGGCTGCCGTGATTTGGCAGGAGGTGCGCGCCTACTCCCCGACTCCCCTGGGACTATCTAGTGCACCCGACCATCCGTTTTGGCCGCGTGGTGATGTGTTTCGTGGAAGTAGCAGGCGTGAGTACTAGGCTCACCCTTTCCTCTTGCACACCGTCTCACTCTCACGCATGCCACTCCGTCGCCCGTGATTTCCCGGAGTTGCGCCTCTATTGGCGAGGTTCCCCTGGGTCTAGTGCACCTGGGATTTGATTCTGGTGGCGTTGTCATGCGTTTCGTGGAAGTGGCAGGCGTGAGTACAGGACTCACCGCCTTCTTGAGCACATGTGCCTCACAGTGCACAGCCTCTCACTCGCAGGCGTGCCACTACGGCTGCCGTGATTTGGCAGGAGGTGCCCGACTACTCTCCAACTCCCCTGGGACTATCTACTGCACCCGGGAATCCGTTTTGTCCGCGTTGTCATGCGTTTCGTGGAAGTGGCATGCGTTGTCATACAAGGCTCACCGCCTTCTTTAGCACATGTGCCTCTTAGTGCACAGTCTCTCACTCGCAGGCGTGTCACGCCGACGCCAGTGACTTGCAGGAGGAGCGCGCGCCTACTCCCCGATTCCCCTGAGACTATCTACTGCACCCGGGAATCCATTTTGGCCGCGTGGTCATTTGTTTCATGCAAGTAGCGGGCGTGAGTACAAGACTCACCGCCTTTTTTAGCACATGTGCCTCATAGTGCACAGCCTCTCACTCGCAGGCGTGCCACTACGGCTGCCGTGATTTGGCAGGAGGTGCGCGCCTACTCCCCGACTCCCCTGGGACTATCTAGTGCACCCGACCATCCGTTTTGGCCGCGTGGTGATGTGTTTCGTGGAAGTAGCAGGCGTGAGTACTAGGCTCACCCTTTCCTCTTGCACACCGTCTCACTCTCACGCATGCCACTCCGTCGCCCGTGATTTCCCGGAGTTGCGCCTTTATTGGCGAGGTTCCCCTGGGTCTAGTGCACCTGGGATTTGATTCTGGTGGCGTTGTCATGCGTTTCGTGGAAGTGGCAGGCGTGAGTACAGGACTCACCGCCTTCTTGAGCACATGTGCCTCACAGTGCACAGCCTCTCACTCGCAGGCGTGCCACTACGGCTGCCGTGATTTGGCAGGAGGTGCCCGACTACTCTCCAACTCCCCTGGGACTATCTACTGCACCCGGGAATCCGTTTTGTCCGCGTTGTCATGCGTTTCGTGGAAGTGGCATGCGTTGTCATACAAGGCTCACCGCCTTCTTTAGCACACGTGCCTCTTAGTGCACAGTCTCTCACTCGCAGGCGTGTCACGCCGACGCCAGTGACTTGCAGGAGGAGCGCGCGCCTACTCCCCAATTCCCCTGAGACTATCTACTGCACCCGGGAATCCATTTTGGCCGCGTGGTCATTTGTTTCATGCAAGTAGCGGGCGTGAGTACAAGACTCACCGCCTTTTTTAGCACATGTGCCTCACAGTGCACAGCCTCTCACTCGCAGGCGTGCCACTACGGCTGCCGTGATTTGGCAGGAGGTGCGCGCCTACTCCCCAACTCCCTGGGACTATCTAGTGCACTCGCGAATCCGTTTTGACCGCGTGGTGATGTGTTTCTTGGAAGTAGCAGGCGTGAGTACAAGGCTCACCCCTTCCTCTTGCACAGCCTCTCACTCTCACGCATGCCACTCCGTCGCCCGTGAGTTCCCAGAGTTGCGCGTCTATTGCCGAGGTTCCCCTGGGTCTAGTGCACCTGGGATTTCATTTTGGTGGCGTTGTCATGCGTTTCGTGGAAGTGGCAGGCGTGAGTACAGGACTCACCGCCTTCTTGAGCACATGTGCCTCACAGTGCACAGCCTCTCACTCGCAGGCGTGCCACTACGGCTGCCGTGATTTGGCAGGAGGTGCCCGACTACTCTCCAACTCCCCTGGGACTATCTACTGCACCCGGGAATCCGTTTTGTCCGCGTTGTCATGCGTTTCGTGGAAGTGGCATGCGTTGTCATACAAGGCTCACCGCCTTCTTTAGCACATGTGCCTCTTAGTGCACAGTCTCTCACTCGCAGGCGTGTCACGCCGACGCCAGTGACTTGCAGGAGGAGCGCCCGCCTACTCCCCGATTCCCCTGAGACTATCTACTGCACCCGGGAATCCATTTTGGCCGCGTGGTCATTTGTTTCATGCAAGTAGCGGGCGTGAGTACAAGACTCACCGCCTTTTTTAGCACATGTGCCTCATAGTGCACAGCCTCTCACTCGCAGGCGTGCCACTACGGCTGCCGTGATTTGGCAGGAGGTGCGCGCCTACTCCCCGACTCCCCTGGGACTATCTAGTGCACCCGACCATCCGTTTTGGCCGCGTGGTGATGTGTTTCGTGGAAGTAGCAGGCGTGAGTACTAGGCTCACCCTTTCCTCTTGCACACCGTCTCACTCTCACGCATGCCACTCCGTCGCCCGTGATTTCCCGGAGTTGCGCCTCTATTGGCGAGGTTCCCCTGGGTCTAGTGCACCTGGGATTTGATTCTGGTGGCGTTGTCATGCGTTTCGTGGAAGTGGCAGGCGTGAGTACAGGACTCACCGCCTTCTTTAGCACATGTGCCTCACAGTGCACAGCCTCTCACTCGCAGGCGTGCCACTACGGCTGCCGTGATTTGGCAGGAGGTGCCCGACTACTCTCCAACTCCCCTGGGACTATCTACTGCACCCGGGAATCCGTTTTGTCCGCGTTGTCATGCGTTTCGTGGAAGTGGCATGCGTTGTCATACAAGGCTCACCGCCTTCTTTAGCACACGTGCCTCTTAGTGCACAGTCTCTCACTCGCAGGCGTGTCACGCCGACGCCAGTGACTTGCAGGAGGAGCGCGCGCCTACTCCCCAATTCCCCTGAGACTATCTACTGCACCCGGGAATCCATTTTGGCCGCGTGGTCATTTGTTTCATGCAAGTAGCGGGCGTGAGTACAAGACTCACCGCCTTTTTTAGCACATGTGCCTCACAGTGCACAGCCTCTCACTCGCAGGCGTGCCACTACGGCTGCCGTGATTTGGCAGGAGGTGCGCGCCTACTCCCCAACTCCCTGGGACTATCTAGTGCACTCGCGAATCCGTTTTGACCGCGTGGTGATGTGTTTCTTGGAAGTAGCAGGCGTGAGTACAAGGCTCACCCCTTCCTCTTGCACAGCCTCTCACTCTCACGCATGCCACTCCGTCGCCCGTGAGTTCCCAGAGTTGCGCGTCTATTGCCGAGGTTCCCCTGGGTCTAGTGCACCTGGGATTTCATTTTGGTGGCGTTGTCATGCGTTTCGTGGAAGTGGCAGGCGTGAGTACAGGACTCACCGCCTTCTTGAGCACATGTGCCTCACAGTGCACAGCCTCTCACTCGCAGGCGTGCCACTACGGCTGCCGTGATTTGGCAGGAGGTGCCCGACTACTCTCCAACTCCCCTGGGACTATCTACTGCACCCGGGAATCCGTTTTGTCCGCGTTGTCATGCGTTTCGTGGAAGTGGCATGCGTTGTCATACAAGGCTCACCGCCTTCTTTAGCACATGTGCCTCTTAGTGCACAGTCTCTCACTCGCAGGCGTGTCACGCCGACGCCAGTGACTTGCAGGAGGAGCGCCCGCCTACTCCCCGATTCCCCTGAGACTATCTACTGCACCCGGGAATCCATTTTGGCCGCGTGGTCATTTGTTTCATGCAAGTAGCGGGCGTGAGTACAAGACTCACCGCCTTTTTTAGCACATGTGCCTCATAGTGCACAGCCTCTCACTCGCAGGCGTGCCACTACGGCTGCCGTGATTTGGCAGGAGGTGCGCGCCTACTCCCCGACTCCCCTGGGACTATCTAGTGCACCCGACCATCCGTTTTGGCCGCGTGGTGATGTGTTTCTTGGAAGTAGCAGGCGTGAGTACTAGGCTCACCCTTTCCTCTTGCACACCGTCTCACTCTCACGCATGCCACTCCGTCGCCCGTGATTTCCCGGAGTTGCGCCTCTATTGGCGAGGTTCCCCTGGGTCTAGTGCACCTGGGATTTGATTCTGGTGGCGTTGTCATGCGTTTCGTGGAAGTGGCAGGCGTGAGTACAGGACTCACCGCCTTCTTGAGCACATGTGCCTCACAGTGCACAGCCTCTCACTCGCAGGCGTGCCACTACGGCTGCCGTGATTTGGCAGGAGGTGCCCGACTACTCTCCAACTCCCCTGGGACTATCTACTGCACCCGGGAATCCGTTTTGTCCGCGTTGTCATGCGTTTCGTGGAAGTGGCATGCGTTGTCATACAAGGCTCACCGCCTTCTTTAGCACATGTGCCTCTTAGTGCACAGTCTCTCACTCGCAGGCGTGTCACGCCGACGCCAGTGACTTGCAGGAGGAGCGCGCGCCTACTCCCCGATTCCCCTGAGACTATCTACTGCACCCGGGAATCCATTTTGGCCGCGTGGTCATTTGTTTCATGCAAGTAGCGGGCGTGAGTACAAGACTCACCGCCTTTTTTAGCACATGTGCCTCATAGTGCACAGCCTCTCACTCGCAGGCGTGCCACTACGGCTGCCGTGATTTGGCAGGAGGTGCGCGCCTACTCCCCGACTCCCCTGGGACTATCTAGTGCACCCGACCATCCGTTTTGGCCGCGTGGTGATGTGTTTCGTGGAAGTAGCAGGCGTGAGTACTAGGCTCACCCTTTCCTCTTGCACACCGTCTCACTCTCACGCATGCCACTCCGTCGCCCGTGATTTCCCGGAGTTGCGCCTCTATTGGCGAGGTTCCCCTGGGTCTAGTGCACCTGGGATTTGATTCTGGTGGCGTTGTCATGCGTTTCGTGGAAGTGGCAGGCGTGAGTACAGGACTCACCGCCTTCTTGAGCACATGTGCCTCACAGTGCACAGCCTCTCACTCGCAGGCGTGCCACTACGGCTGCCGTGATTTGGCAGGAGGTGCCCGACTACTCTCCAACTCCCCTGGGACTATCTACTGCACCCGGGAATCCGTTTTGTCCGCGTTGTCATGCGTTTCGTGGAAGTGGCATGCGTTGTCATACAAGGCTCACCGCCTTCTTTAGCACATGTGCCTCTTAGTGCACAGTCTCTCACTCGCAGGCGTGTCACGCCGACGCCAGTGACTTGCAGGAGGAGCGCGCGCCTACTCCCCGATTCCCCTGAGACTATCTACTGCACCCGGGAATCCATTTTGGCCGCGTGGTCATTTGTTTCATGCAAGTAGCGGGCGTGAGTACAAGACTCACCGCCTTTTTTAGCACATGTGCCTCATAGTGCACAGCCTCTCACTCGCAGGCGTGCCACTACGGCTGCCGTGATTTGGCAGGAGGTGCGCGCCTACTCCCCGACTCCCCTGGGACTATCTAGTGCACCCGACCATCCGTTTTGGCCGCGTGGTGATGTGTTTCGTGGAAGTAGCAGGCGTGAGTACTAGGCTCACCCTTTCCTCTTGCACACCGTCTCACTCTCACGCATGCCACTCCGTCGCCCGTGATTTCCCGGAGTTGCGCCTCTATTGGCGAGGTTCCCCTGGGTCTAGTGCACCTGGGATTTGATTCTGGTGGCGTTGTCATGCGTTTCGTGGAAGTGGCAGGCGTGAGTACAGGACTCACCGCCTTCTTGAGCACATGTGCCTCACAGTGCACAGCCTCTCACTCGCAGGCGTGCCACTACGGCTGCCGTGATTTGGCAGGAGGTGCCCGACTACTCTCCAACTCCCCTGGGACTATCTACTGCACCCGGGAATCCGTTTTGTCCGCGTTGTCATGCGTTTCGTGGAAGTGGCATGCGTTGTCATACAAGGCTCACCGCCTTCTTTAGCACACGTGCCTCTTAGTGCACAGTCTCTCACTCGCAGGCGTGTCACGCCGACGCCAGTGACTTGCAGGAGGAGCGCGCGCCTACTCCCCAATTCCCCTGAGACTATCTACTGCACCCGGGAATCCATTTTGGCCGCGTGGTCATTTGTTTCATGCAAGTAGCGGGCGTGAGTACAAGACTCACCGCCTTTTTTAGCACATGTGCCTCACAGTGCACAGCCTCTCACTCGCAGGCGTGCCACTACGGCTGCCGTGATTTGGCAGGAGGTGCGCGCCTACTCCCCAACTCCCTGGGACTATCTAGTGCACTCGCGAATCCGTTTTGACCGCGTGGTGATGTGTTTCTTGGAAGTAGCAGGCGTGAGTACAAGGCTCACCCCTTCCTCTTGCACAGCCTCTCACTCTCACGCATGCCACTCCGTCGCCCGTGAGTTCCCAGAGTTGCGCGTCTATTGCCGAGGTTCCCCTGGGTCTAGTGCACCTGGGATTTCATTTTGGTGGCGTTGTCATGCGTTTCGTGGAAGTGGCAGGCGTGAGTACAGGACTCACCGCCTTCTTGAGCACATGTGCCTCACAGTGCACAGCCTCTCACTCGCAGGCGTGCCACTACGGCTGCCGTGATTTGGCAGGAGGTGCCCGACTACTCTCCAACTCCCCTGGGACTATCTACTGCACCCGGGAATCCGTTTTGTCCGCGTTGTCATGCGTTTCGTGGAAGTGGCATGCGTTGTCATACAAGGCTCACCGCCTTCTTTAGCACATGTGCCTCTTAGTGCACAGTCTCTCACTCGCAGGCGTGTCACGCCGACGCCAGTGACTTGCAGGAGGAGCGCCCGCCTACTCCCCGATTCCCCTGAGACTATCTACTGCACCCGGGAATCCATTTTGGCCGCGTGGTCATTTGTTTCATGCAAGTAGCGGGCGTGAGTACAAGACTCACCGCCTTTTTTAGCACATGTGCCTCATAGTGCACAGCCTCTCACTCGCAGGCGTGCCACTACGGCTGCCGTGATTTGGCAGGAGGTGCGCGCCTACTCCCCGACTCCCCTGGGACTATCTAGTGCACCCGACCATCCGTTTTGGCCGCGTGGTGATGTGTTTCGTGGAAGTAGCAGGCGTGAGTACTAGGCTCACCCTTTCCTCTTGCACACCGTCTCACTCTCACGCATGCCACTCCGTCGCCCGTGATTTCCCGGAGTTGCGCCTCTATTGGCGAGGTTCCCCTGGGTCTAGTGCACCTGGGATTTGATTCTGGTGGCGTTGTCATGCGTTTCGTGGAAGTGGCAGGCGTGAGTACAGGACTCACCGCCTTCTTTAGCACATGTGCCTCACAGTGCACAGCCTCTCACTCGCAGGCGTGCCACTACGGCTGCCGTGATTTGGCAGGAGGTGCCCGACTACTCTCCAACTCCCCTGGGACTATCTACTGCACCCGGGAATCCGTTTTGTCCGCGTTGTCATGCGTTTCGTGGAAGTGGCATGCGTTGTCATACAAGGCTCACCGCCTTCTTTAGCACACGTGCCTCTTAGTGCACAGTCTCTCACTCGCAGGCGTGTCACGCCGACGCCAGTGACTTGCAGGAGGAGCGCGCGCCTACTCCCCAATTCCCCTGAGACTATCTACTGCACCCGGGAATCCATTTTGGCCGCGTGGTCATTTGTTTCATGCAAGTAGCGGGCGTGAGTACAAGACTCACCGCCTTTTTTAGCACATGTGCCTCACAGTGCACAGCCTCTCACTCGCAGGCGTGCCACTACGGCTGCCGTGATTTGGCAGGAGGTGCGCGCCTACTCCCCAACTCCCTGGGACTATCTAGTGCACTCGCGAATCCGTTTTGACCGCGTGGTGATGTGTTTCTTGGAAGTAGCAGGCGTGAGTACAAGGCTCACCCCTTCCTCTTGCACAGCCTCTCACTCTCACGCATGCCACTCCGTCGCCCGTGAGTTCCCAGAGTTGCGCGTCTATTGCCGAGGTTCCCCTGGGTCTAGTGCACCTGGGATTTCATTTTGGTGGCGTTGTCATGCGTTTCGTGGAAGTGGCAGGCGTGAGTACAGGACTCACCGCCTTCTTGAGCACATGTGCCTCACAGTGCACAGCCTCTCACTCGCAGGCGTGCCACTACGGCTGCCGTGATTTGGCAGGAGGTGCCCGACTACTCTCCAACTCCCCTGGGACTATCTACTGCACCCGGGAATCCGTTTTGTCCGCGTTGTCATGCGTTTCGTGGAAGTGGCATGCGTTGTCATACAAGGCTCACCGCCTTCTTTAGCACATGTGCCTCTTAGTGCACAGTCTCTCACTCGCAGGCGTGTCACGCCGACGCCAGTGACTTGCAGGAGGAGCGCCCGCCTACTCCCCGATTCCCCTGAGACTATCTACTGCACCCGGGAATCCATTTTGGCCGCGTGGTCATTTGTTTCATGCAAGTAGCGGGCGTGAGTACAAGACTCACCGCCTTTTTTAGCACATGTGCCTCATAGTGCACAGCCTCTCACTCGCAGGCGTGCCACTACGGCTGCCGTGATTTGGCAGGAGGTGCGCGCCTACTCCCCGACTCCCCTGGGACTATCTAGTGCACCCGACCATCCGTTTTGGCCGCGTGGTGATGTGTTTCTTGGAAGTAGCAGGCGTGAGTACTAGGCTCACCCTTTCCTCTTGCACACCGTCTCACTCTCACGCATGCCACTCCGTCGCCCGTGATTTCCCGGAGTTGCGCCTCTATTGGCGAGGTTCCCCTGGGTCTAGTGCACCTGGGATTTGATTCTGGTGGCGTTGTCATGCGTTTCGTGGAAGTGGCAGGCGTGAGTACAGGACTCACCGCCTTCTTGAGCACATGTGCCTCACAGTGCACAGCCTCTCACTCGCAGGCGTGCCACTACGGCTGCCGTGATTTGGCAGGAGGTGCCCGACTACTCTCCAACTCCCCTGGGACTATCTACTGCACCCGGGAATCCGTTTTGTCCGCGTTGTCATGCGTTTCGTGGAAGTGGCATGCGTTGTCATACAAGGCTCACCGCCTTCTTTAGCACATGTGCCTCTTAGTGCACAGTCTCTCACTCGCAGGCGTGTCACGCCGACGCCAGTGACTTGCAGGAGGAGCGCGCGCCTACTCCCCGATTCCCCTGAGACTATCTACTGCACCCGGGAATCCATTTTGGCCGCGTGGTCATTTGTTTCATGCAAGTAGCGGGCGTGAGTACAAGACTCACCGCCTTTTTTAGCACATGTGCCTCATAGTGCACAGCCTCTCACTCGCAGGCGTGCCACTACGGCTGCCGTGATTTGGCAGGAGGTGCGCGCCTACTCCCCGACTCCCCTGGGACTATCTAGTGCACCCGACCATCCGTTTTGGCCGCGTGGTGATGTGTTTCGTGGAAGTAGCAGGCGTGAGTACTAGGCTCACCCTTTCCTCTTGCACACCGTCTCACTCTCACGCATGCCACTCCGTCGCCCGTGATTTCCCGGAGTTGCGCCTCTATTGGCGAGGTTCCCCTGGGTCTAGTGCACCTGGGATTTGATTCTGGTGGCGTTGTCATGCGTTTCGTGGAAGTGGCAGGCGTGAGTACAGGACTCACCGCCTTCTTGAGCACATGTGCCTCACAGTGCACAGCCTCTCACTCGCAGGCGTGCCACTACGGCTGCCGTGATTTGGCAGGAGGTGCGCGCCTACTCCCCGACTCCCCTGGGACTATCTAGTGCACCCGACCATCCGTTTTGGCCGCGTGGTGATGTGTTTCTTGGAAGTAGCAGGCGTGAGTACTAGGCTCACCCTTTCCTCTTGCACACCGTCTCACTCTCACGCATGCCACTCCGTCGCCCGTGATTTCCCGGAGTTGCGCCTCTATTGGCGAGGTTCCCCTGGGTCTAGTGCACCTGGGATTTGATTCTGGTGGCGTTGTCATGCGTTTCGTGGAAGTGGCAGGCGTGAGTACAGGACTCACCGCCTTCTTGAGCACATGTGCCTCACAGTGCACAGCCTCTCACTCGCAGGCGTGCCACTACGGCTGCCGTGATTTGGCAGGAGGTGCGCGCCTACTCCCCAACTCCCTGGGACTATCTAGTGCACTCGCGAATCCGTTTTGACCGCGTGGTGATGTGTTTCTTGGAAGTAGCAGGCGTGAGTACAAGGCTCACCCCTTCCTCTTGCACAGCCTCTCACTCTCACGCATGCCACTCCGTCGCCCGTGAGTTCCCAGAGTTGCGCGTCTATTGCCGAGGTTCCCCTGGGTCTAGTGCACCTGGGATTTCATTTTGGTGGCGTTGTCATGCGTTTCGTGGAAGTGGCAGGCGTGAGTACAGGACTCACCGCCTTCTTGAGCACATGTGCCTCACAGTGCACAGCCTCTCACTCGCAGGCGTGCCACTACGGCTGCCGTGATTTGGCAGGAGGTGCCCGACTACTCTCCAACTCCCCTGGGACTATCTACTGCACCCGGGAATCCGTTTTGTCCGCGTTGTCATGCGTTTCGTGGAAGTGGCATGCGTTGTCATACAAGGCTCACCGCCTTCTTTAGCACATGTGCCTCTTAGTGCACAGTCTCTCACTCGCAGGCGTGTCACGCCGACGCCAGTGACTTGCAGGAGGAGCGCCCGCCTACTCCCCGATTCCCCTGAGACTATCTACTGCACCCGGGAATCCATTTTGGCCGCGTGGTCATTTGTTTCATGCAAGTAGCGGGCGTGAGTACAAGACTCACCGCCTTTTTTAGCACATGTGCCTCATAGTGCACAGCCTCTCACTCGCAGGCGTGCCACTACGGCTGCCGTGATTTGGCAGGAGGTGCGCGCCTACTCCCCGACTCCCCTGGGACTATCTAGTGCACCCGACCATCCGTTTTGGCCGCGTGGTGATGTGTTTCGTGGAAGTAGCAGGCGTGAGTACTAGGCTCACCCTTTCCTCTTGCACACCGTCTCACTCTCACGCATGCCACTCCGTCGCCCGTGATTTCCCGGAGTTGCGCCTCTATTGGCGAGGTTCCCCTGGGTCTAGTGCACCTGGGATTTGATTCTGGTGGCGTTGTCATGCGTTTCGTGGAAGTGGCAGGCGTGAGTACAGGACTCACCGCCTTCTTTAGCACATGTGCCTCACAGTGCACAGCCTCTCACTCGCAGGCGTGCCACTACGGCTGCCGTGATTTGGCAGGAGGTGCCCGACTACTCTCCAACTCCCCTGGGACTATCTACTGCACCCGGGAATCCGTTTTGTCCGCGTTGTCATGCGTTTCGTGGAAGTGGCATGCGTTGTCATACAAGGCTCACCGCCTTCTTTAGCACACGTGCCTCTTAGTGCACAGTCTCTCACTCGCAGGCGTGTCACGCCGACGCCAGTGACTTGCAGGAGGAGCGCGCGCCTACTCCCCAATTCCCCTGAGACTATCTACTGCACCCGGGAATCCATTTTGGCCGCGTGGTCATTTGTTTCATGCAAGTAGCGGGCGTGAGTACAAGACTCACCGCCTTTTTTAGCACATGTGCCTCACAGTGCACAGCCTCTCACTCGCAGGCGTGCCACTACGGCTGCCGTGATTTGGCAGGAGGTGCGCGCCTACTCCCCAACTCCCTGGGACTATCTAGTGCACTCGCGAATCCGTTTTGACCGCGTGGTGATGTGTTTCTTGGAAGTAGCAGGCGTGAGTACAAGGCTCACCCCTTCCTCTTGCACAGCCTCTCACTCTCACGCATGCCACTCCGTCGCCCGTGAGTTCCCAGAGTTGCGCGTCTATTGCCGAGGTTCCCCTGGGTCTAGTGCACCTGGGATTTCATTTTGGTGGCGTTGTCATGCGTTTCGTGGAAGTGGCAGGCGTGAGTACAGGACTCACCGCCTTCTTGAGCACATGTGCCTCACAGTGCACAGCCTCTCACTCGCAGGCGTGCCACTACGGCTGCCGTGATTTGGCAGGAGGTGCCCGACTACTCTCCAACTCCCCTGGGACTATCTACTGCACCCGGGAATCCGTTTTGTCCGCGTTGTCATGCGTTTCGTGGAAGTGGCATGCGTTGTCATACAAGGCTCACCGCCTTCTTTAGCACATGTGCCTCTTAGTGCACAGTCTCTCACTCGCAGGCGTGTCACGCCGACGCCAGTGACTTGCAGGAGGAGCGCCCGCCTACTCCCCGATTCCCCTGAGACTATCTACTGCACCCGGGAATCCATTTTGGCCGCGTGGTCATTTGTTTCATGCAAGTAGCGGGCGTGAGTACAAGACTCACCGCCTTTTTTAGCACATGTGCCTCATAGTGCACAGCCTCTCACTCGCAGGCGTGCCACTACGGCTGCCGTGATTTGGCAGGAGGTGCGCGCCTACTCCCCGACTCCCCTGGGACTATCTAGTGCACCCGACCATCCGTTTTGGCCGCGTGGTGATGTGTTTCTTGGAAGTAGCAGGCGTGAGTACTAGGCTCACCCTTTCCTCTTGCACACCGTCTCACTCTCACGCATGCCACTCCGTCGCCCGTGATTTCCCGGAGTTGCGCCTCTATTGGCGAGGTTCCCCTGGGTCTAGTGCACCTGGGATTTGATTCTGGTGGCGTTGTCATGCGTTTCGTGGAAGTGGCAGGCGTGAGTACAGGACTCACCGCCTTCTTGAGCACATGTGCCTCACAGTGCACAGCCTCTCACTCGCAGGCGTGCCACTACGGCTGCCGTGATTTGGCAGGAGGTGCCCGACTACTCTCCAACTCCCCTGGGACTATCTACTGCACCCGGGAATCCGTTTTGTCCGCGTTGTCATGCGTTTCGTGGAAGTGGCATGCGTTGTCATACAAGGCTCACCGCCTTCTTTAGCACATGTGCCTCTTAGTGCACAGTCTCTCACTCGCAGGCGTGTCACGCCGACGCCAGTGACTTGCAGGAGGAGCGCGCGCCTACTCCCCGATTCCCCTGAGACTATCTACTGCACCCGGGAATCCATTTTGGCCGCGTGGTCATTTGTTTCATGCAAGTAGCGGGCGTGAGTACAAGACTCACCGCCTTTTTTAGCACATGTGCCTCATAGTGCACAGCCTCTCACTCGCAGGCGTGCCACTACGGCTGCCGTGATTTGGCAGGAGGTGCGCGCCTACTCCCCGACTCCCCTGGGACTATCTAGTGCACCCGACCATCCGTTTTGGCCGCGTGGTGATGTGTTTCGTGGAAGTAGCAGGCGTGAGTACTAGGCTCACCCTTTCCTCTTGCACACCGTCTCACTCTCACGCATGCCACTCCGTCGCCCGTGATTTCCCGGAGTTGCGCCTCTATTGGCGAGGTTCCCCTGGGTCTAGTGCACCTGGGATTTGATTCTGGTGGCGTTGTCATGCGTTTCGTGGAAGTGGCAGGCGTGAGTACAGGACTCACCGCCTTCTTGAGCACATGTGCCTCACAGTGCACAGCCTCTCACTCGCAGGCGTGCCACTACGGCTGCCGTGATTTGGCAGGAGGTGCCCGACTACTCTCCAACTCCCCTGGGACTATCTACTGCACCCGGGAATCCGTTTTGTCCGCGTTGTCATGCGTTTCGTGGAAGTGGCATGCGTTGTCATACAAGGCTCACCGCCTTCTTTAGCACATGTGCCTCTTAGTGCACAGTCTCTCACTCGCAGGCGTGTCACGCCGACGCCAGTGACTTGCAGGAGGAGCGCGCGCCTACTCCCCGATTCCCCTGAGACTATCTACTGCACCCGGGAATCCATTTTGGCCGCGTGGTCATTTGTTTCATGCAAGTAGCGGGCGTGAGTACAAGACTCACCGCCTTTTTTAGCACATGTGCCTCATAGTGCACAGCCTCTCACTCGCAGGCGTGCCACTACGGCTGCCGTGATTTGGCAGGAGGTGCGCGCCTACTCCCCGACTCCCCTGGGACTATCTAGTGCACCCGACCATCCGTTTTGGCCGCGTGGTGATGTGTTTCGTGGAAGTAGCAGGCGTGAGTACTAGGCTCACCCTTTCCTCTTGCACACCGTCTCACTCTCACGCATGCCACTCCGTCGCCCGTGATTTCCCGGAGTTGCGCCTCTATTGGCGAGGTTCCCCTGGGTCTAGTGCACCTGGGATTTGATTCTGGTGGCGTTGTCATGCGTTTCGTGGAAGTGGCAGGCGTGAGTACAGGACTCACCGCCTTCTTTAGCACATGTGCCTCACAGTGCACAGCCTCTCACTCGCAGGCGTGCCACTACGGCTGCCGTGATTTGGCAGGAGGTGCCCGACTACTCTCCAACTCCCCTGGGACTATCTACTGCACCCGGGAATCCGTTTTGTCCGCGTTGTCATGCGTTTCGTGGAAGTGGCATGCGTTGTCATACAAGGCTCACCGCCTTCTTTAGCACACGTGCCTCTTAGTGCACAGTCTCTCACTCGCAGGCGTGTCACGCCGACGCCAGTGACTTGCAGGAGGAGCGCGCGCCTACTCCCCAATTCCCCTGAGACTATCTACTGCACCCGGGAATCCATTTTGGCCGCGTGGTCATTTGTTTCATGCAAGTAGCGGGCGTGAGTACAAGACTCACCGCCTTTTTAGCACATGTGCCTCACAGTGCACAGCCTCTCACTCGCAGGCGTGCCACTACGGCTGCCGTGATTTGGCAGGAGGTGCGCGCCTACTCCCCAACTCCCTGGGACTATCTAGTGCACTCGCGAATCCGTTTTGACCGCGTGGTGATGTGTTTCTTGGAAGTAGCAGGCGTGAGTACAAGGCTCACCCCTTCCTCTTGCACAGCCTCTCACTCTCACGCATGCCACTCCGTCGCCCGTGAGTTCCCAGAGTTGCGCGTCTATTGCCGAGGTTCCCCTGGGTCTAGTGCACCTGGGATTTCATTTTGGTGGCGTTGTCATGCGTTTCGTGGAAGTGGCAGGCGTGAGTACAGGACTCACCGCCTTCTTGAGCACATGTGCCTCACAGTGCACAGCCTCTCACTCGCAGGCGTGCCACTACGGCTGCCGTGATTTGGCAGGAGGTGCCCGACTACTCTCCAACTCCCCTGGGACTATCTACTGCACCCGGGAATCCGTTTTGTCCGCGTTGTCATGCGTTTCGTGGAAGTGGCATGCGTTGTCATACAAGGCTCACCGCCTTCTTTAGCACATGTGCCTCTTAGTGCACAGTCTCTCACTCGCAGGCGTGTCACGCCGACGCCAGTGACTTGCAGGAGGAGCGCCCGCCTACTCCCCGATTCCCCTGAGACTATCTACTGCACCCGGGAATCCATTTTGGCCGCGTGGTCATTTGTTTCATGCAAGTAGCGGGCGTGAGTACAAGACTCACCGCCTTTTTTAGCACATGTGCCTCATAGTGCACAGCCTCTCACTCGCAGGCGTGCCACTACGGCTGCCGTGATTTGGCAGGAGGTGCGCGCCTACTCCCCGACTCCCCTGGGACTATCTAGTGCACCCGACCATCCGTTTTGGCCGCGTGGTGATGTGTTTCGTGGAAGTAGCAGGCGTGAGTACTAGGCTCACCCTTTCCTCTTGCACACCGTCTCACTCTCACGCATGCCACTCCGTCGCCCGTGATTTCCCGGAGTTGCGCCTCTATTGGCGAGGTTCCCCTGGGTCTAGTGCACCTGGGATTTGATTCTGGTGGCGTTGTCATGCGTTTCGTGGAAGTGGCAGGCGTGAGTACAGGACTCACCGCCTTCTTTAGCACATGTGCCTCACAGTGCACAGCCTCTCACTCGCAGGCGTGCCACTACGGCTGCCGTGATTTGGCAGGAGGTGCCCGACTACTCTCCAACTCCCCTGGGACTATCTACTGCACCCGGGAATCCGTTTTGTCCGCGTTGTCATGCGTTTCGTGGAAGTGGCATGCGTTGTCATACAAGGCTCACCGCCTTCTTTAGCACACGTGCCTCTTAGTGCACAGTCTCTCACTCGCAGGCGTGTCACGCCGACGCCAGTGACTTGCAGGAGGAGCGCGCGCCTACTCCCCAATTCCCCTGAGACTATCTACTGCACCCGGGAATCCATTTTGGCCGCGTGGTCATTTGTTTCATGCAAGTAGCGGGCGTGAGTACAAGACTCACCGCCTTTTTTAGCACATGTGCCTCACAGTGCACAGCCTCTCACTCGCAGGCGTGCCACTACGGCTGCCGTGATTTGGCAGGAGGTGCGCGCCTACTCCCCAACTCCCTGGGACTATCTAGTGCACTCGCGAATCCGTTTTGACCGCGTGGTGATGTGTTTCTTGGAAGTAGCAGGCGTGAGTACAAGGCTCACCCCTTCCTCTTGCACAGCCTCTCACTCTCACGCATGCCACTCCGTCGCCCGTGAGTTCCCAGAGTTGCGCGTCTATTGCCGAGGTTCCCCTGGGTCTAGTGCACCTGGGATTTCATTTTGGTGGCGTTGTCATGCGTTTCGTGGAAGTGGCAGGCGTGAGTACAGGACTCACCGCCTTCTTGAGCACATGTGCCTCACAGTGCACAGCCTCTCACTCGCAGGCGTGCCACTACGGCTGCCGTGATTTGGCAGGAGGTGCCCGACTACTCTCCAACTCCCCTGGGACTATCTACTGCACCCGGGAATCCGTTTTGTCCGCGTTGTCATGCGTTTCGTGGAAGTGGCATGCGTTGTCATACAAGGCTCACCGCCTTCTTTAGCACATGTGCCTCTTAGTGCACAGTCTCTCACTCGCAGGCGTGTCACGCCGACGCCAGTGACTTGCAGGAGGAGCGCCCGCCTACTCCCCGATTCCCCTGAGACTATCTACTGCACCCGGGAATCCATTTTGGCCGCGTGGTCATTTGTTTCATGCAAGTAGCGGGCGTGAGTACAAGACTCACCGCCTTTTTTAGCACATGTGCCTCATAGTGCACAGCCTCTCACTCGCAGGCGTGCCACTACGGCTGCCGTGATTTGGCAGGAGGTGCGCGCCTACTCCCCGACTCCCCTGGGACTATCTAGTGCACCCGACCATCCGTTTTGGCCGCGTGGTGATGTGTTTCTTGGAAGTAGCAGGCGTGAGTACTAGGCTCACCCTTTCCTCTTGCACACCGTCTCACTCTCACGCATGCCACTCCGTCGCCCGTGATTTCCCGGAGTTGCGCCTCTATTGGCGAGGTTCCCCTGGGTCTAGTGCACCTGGGATTTGATTCTGGTGGCGTTGTCATGCGTTTCGTGGAAGTGGCAGGCGTGAGTACAGGACTCACCGCCTTCTTGAGCACATGTGCCTCACAGTGCACAGCCTCTCACTCGCAGGCGTGCCACTACGGCTGCCGTGATTTGGCAGGAGGTGCCCGACTACTCTCCAACTCCCCTGGGACTATCTACTGCACCCGGGAATCCGTTTTGTCCGCGTTGTCATGCGTTTCGTGGAAGTGGCATGCGTTGTCATACAAGGCTCACCGCCTTCTTTAGCACATGTGCCTCTTAGTGCACAGTCTCTCACTCGCAGGCGTGTCACGCCGACGCCAGTGACTTGCAGGAGGAGCGCGCGCCTACTCCCCGATTCCCCTGAGACTATCTACTGCACCCGGGAATCCATTTTGGCCGCGTGGTCATTTGTTTCATGCAAGTAGCGGGCGTGAGTACAAGACTCACCGCCTTTTTTAGCACATGTGCCTCATAGTGCACAGCCTCTCACTCGCAGGCGTGCCACTACGGCTGCCGTGATTTGGCAGGAGGTGCGCGCCTACTCCCCGACTCCCCTGGGACTATCTAGTGCACCCGACCATCCGTTTTGGCCGCGTGGTGATGTGTTTCGTGGAAGTAGCAGGCGTGAGTACTAGGCTCACCCTTTCCTCTTGCACACCGTCTCACTCTCACGCATGCCACTCCGTCGCCCGTGATTTCCCGGAGTTGCGCCTCTATTGGCGAGGTTCCCCTGGGTCTAGTGCACCTGGGATTTGATTCTGGTGGCGTTGTCATGCGTTTCGTGGAAGTGGCAGGCGTGAGTACAGGACTCACCGCCTTCTTGAGCACATGTGCCTCACAGTGCACAGCCTCTCACTCGCAGGCGTGCCACTACGGCTGCCGTGATTTGGCAGGAGGTGCCCGACTACTCTCCAACTCCCCTGGGACTATCTACTGCACCCGGGGAATCCGTTTTGTCCGCGTTGTCATGCGTTTCGTGGAAGTGGCATGCGTTGTCATACAAGGCTCACCGCCTTCTTTAGCACATGTGCCTCTTAGTGCACAGTCTCTCACTCGCAGGCGTGTCACGCCGACGCCAGTGACTTGCAGGAGGAGCGCGCGCCTACTCCCCGATTCCCCTGAGACTATCTACTGCACCCGGGAATCCATTTTGGCCGCGTGGTCATTTGTTTCATGCAAGTAGCGGGCGTGAGTACAAGACTCACCGCCTTTTTTAGCACATGTGCCTCATAGTGCACAGCCTCTCACTCGCAGGCGTGCCACTACGGCTGCCGTGATTTGGCAGGAGGTGCGCGCCTACTCCCCGACTCCCCTGGGACTATCTAGTGCACCCGACCATCCGTTTTGGCCGCGTGGTGATGTGTTTCGTGGAAGTAGCAGGCGTGAGTACTAGGCTCACCCTTTCCTCTTGCACACCGTCTCACTCTCACGCATGCCACTCCGTCGCCCGTGATTTCC